>NC_083276.1:86208810-86509173 GCF_963506605.1 Zootoca vivipara | reverse complement strand
TTTCCATACCTCCCCCCACCTTAAACTGCCCAAACCATATTAAGAAACCACCTTCTTTTGGGCTAGAACCTCCTCTTCTGTACCTTTAACTTTTCTTCCCTTCCACCACATACATTTTCTTGGAAATTTGCCTTTAAATAGTATTTTTTTTAATTTAAAAAATGCATGTTCTCTCACAATATCCATCTCTGAATGTATCTTCTCTCATTGCTAAGCTACTTTCATGCTGTTCAGCTGCTGATAGTTGAAACATTCAAAATCCAGTGGCTGTTGCCATCTGGTTGAAGAGGTGCAAAAATGGCTGGTGCACTTTGGAATTTGCAAGTACTGTATTCTTTAAGCCACCCTACCTCTAATATAAAACCATAAAATCCTTTATTGTGTATTATGTTGTGTGCTGAAAAAGAAGAGGAGGAGGAGGAGGGGGAATCTTTTCTTAACATACTGTTCTCATGAAACTTGGTCCCATATCATTAGATCCTTTAGATATCTGGGGCTCAGGTCAAAAAAAGCATTTCCCCTGTTGTTCCTAGCAGTCACTGAACCAAGCTAGTATTAATTCAACAGAGCGACACATGTGGGGAGAAAGGGGAGCAGAGCTTCTCTTTGGAAATTCTGATTCTGAGGAACCTCCTAGGAAATGCTCAGCAGGAAACATAATCTCACCTTGGAAGCAAAGGGAAGGAACTGAGAGAACAAGCTGCAAAGGCCCCAAGCGCTGATGCTGGAAGATCACAGCAGCTCATGAACACGGAGGACGGCTAAGAGGCGGATGCCCAGGAGAAAGAGAGGCAAGGAACAAGGGTGTTAATGAAGAAAGCAGCAAAGAAAATATGAAATGAAATGTTAAGAGTCGGGGGGTGTCATTCAGCCCTCTGCTTGGCAGGACAAAAAGTATTTCACCAGAGTCTCGAGTTGCAGCTGCACATAGCAGGTGCAAGGCAGACAAGAGCCTGCACTGAAGCCGAAGGCAGGAAGGAAATTGAATTTTCCCAAGTTCCCAAACAGAGAGAGAGAGGCAGAGAGAGAGAGAGAAGAGATTGGCTGGGAAGCAAAAGGAGAGCTAGGCAGTGTCATTTTCTGCTCCAAGTACTTGATGGGCAGATGAAAGATGGATTGCCTCCTGGGCCTGTGGGATTTGTCAGCTGTCAAAGGGGAAAGAAATAAGTTAAACAAAATCCCCCCCTTTTTTCCAGTGCCCATGGGTCACAGTGTCTTGGGGGCATGCAGGGAGCGAGAATGTTCCTCACTGATTTCTTGAGCTACTGCTAATGCCTCTCTCTCTCTCTCTCTCTCTCTCTCTCTCTCTCTCTCTCTCTCTCTCTCTCTCTCTCTCTCTCTCTCATCTGGAGGAGGATCCAAACTGCTGGAAATGGAACAGCAGAGAAGAGAAATATGACTATCTGAAAATGGTAGCAACATAAGATGGAGGGGAATTTTCTCCCTGGTGCATTTTAATAATAAAAAAGGACGCGTCTGGCTAAATCACTGGTTAAATCAGTGGACCACAGCTCAAACCATCCCTGAACATCAGCCATGCTGCCTGGGTCTGATGTGAAGATATAGAGTCCAGCAACATCTGGAGGGCCACAAGTTCTCCACCTCTGGCTTAAGGAACATTAGACTTTTCTCCTTGTACACTCTATGTCTGGAGATTAGCCATGAAACTGAATTTACCACCAAAGTTAATTTCATATAAAACTTTGCACAAATGGCATCTTCAAATTCACCCTATTCACCAGCAGAGAAATTGTGGAGGACCCATACACAAAATTTGTCCGGGGTAAGGAGAAATATTCCAACAGTTTATGGCAGTGCTGCAGCTAGCTAACTTTAAGACATTGGACTTAATGGATTTATCAGGGTGGGATGGGTATTCTTTAAACAGTTTATATGTATTGCTTCAGCTGTGAAACATACAATGAACTTTTCACTACCACCACTATTTTCAAATTTTATAACTGTCACCAACAGAGTAGACAACAAGAATAATTTTGACAACTATGATAATGAAGGGAATTAAAACTAAGATTTATTCAGAGTAGATCCATTGAAAATTATGACTGAGTCACCTAGGTTCATTAATTTACTCAGATCTACTCTGAGTAAAATTGAAATTAAGGTTCATGACTAAGGGTCTGTCTGCACTTACAATTTAAACTGGGGCCCTTGCTGTTTGAGTCAGCATTTTAAGAATACAAACCACCCAGTTTATTTTTTAAATGAAAATGTCATATAAACTGGCATCCCGCCATGCTTTTAGCTATGCCTATTTTTGCTGTACTAAATGACCCATGTGGTTCCTTCCAAAATTCTATGATTCTTTGAGCGGAACAGGTGAGATATAAAAATAAAAATAATAAACTGTGTTTCTGCAACCAATAGATTTGCTAATGGAAAACCTGGCTGCTTCAGGAGTGGTGATTATGAGCAGGGGTTTAAGCAGAACTTCCTTCCCCAGCTTTGGACATTATCCCTTCACCTTTTTCATTCCATTCCAATTCAATGCAATGGAAGCAATTACATCAACGGGTCCAGAATAAAGATGTTCATGGGCAAAAAAGCGAGGAGGGTTGAAAGAATCTCATCCCATGGATTGTCCCTGTGAGGGCTTCTGCCCTTGGATGTTGTCCGCTTCCAGCCCCTCAGACTCCCCCCCCCCAAGTTTGGATCAAGAGAACTTCACTAGAATCTGTAATGGCTGCAGTTCAAGGCTGAAGGAGAGACAGAATGAATTTGGGATTGTTGCTGGGTGAATATTGTATTATACAAATACTGCGTCTAGCTAGATTCTTCTTTTTCTTTCTTTTTTCCTTTTACTAATCAGCAAAATGACCTAATAAGTTCTTCTAACTAAAAAGCCTTTAAAAGTGCTTGCTCGCGTCTCAGATGCTAGAAATCGCCCATTCCTTCCTTCCTCTCCCTGCAGATAATAATTTCCTTTCTAAACCCCAAACCCTATCTGTGGGAATTAGGGTGGTCTCAGCCCTATGTTTGCCAAGATAGCAGGGGAGCAACTGCAAGGGAGGAGCAGTGGGCGTGGGTGTGCTTAAGAGGACAGCTGTGCAAGAGATGTGGTTCCCAACGCATTTTGATAAAACTCCTTAGCAAGGGAAATATTTCATGCTTCTTGATGAAAAGTGCTTGGGATAACTTTTCTACTACTGCTCATCCAACTTTCCAGGGTGGAACATTTTCAAGGGTCATACACCCCCTCTCCTTTCTCCCCTCCAAGAGTCTCCACCCCCCACGTTAGCATGACGAGGGTTAGGCCCTGGATCTCTCTTCAGCTCCCTCGACCATCCAGCTTTTCAAAGACTGCTCTTTGCTATTTTCCATTGATAGCGATCATTTCGTTCTTGCATTTAGCAGGCCTTCTAATACTGGGTTTCCTTACACTTTAGTAGGCAGAACGTAGTAAAAAAAAATGAAGTCCAATTGAAAAGAAAGGTTTGCAATGCAAGCCACCCATCACCCACCGGTGGGTCTTTTTGGACCACATCCACAGCCCCGGTGTTCATGACATGACAGCCAGAGTGGAGGGTGAGAGGGCAGTAAAATTACTCTGTCAAAAAGGAGCTGGTGTATTGGTCAGGTCTGGATATGCAACACAATGAGCAAGAGTCTCTTCTTCTGTAAATGAGACTGGTTCAGGATTCAATGTGTCTCCACCTCTCTAGAGCAACCCATGTTGGGGCTTTTCACTGGCTGCCACAAGCAAGTGTCTCACCAACAGCACTCCCAGGAGGAATGCAATGCCAATGGGAGGCCAGCTTATTCTGATGTGGAAGGACACTGCCATCCAATCCAACCCCTGCCCTCAATCAACCTGATACAAAGTGGGCTGGCTTGCTCTGGAAGTCGTGACTGTGTTGAATCCACTTCAACGGGTCTTAGTCACAGCTAATGGTTGTGGGATTGTGTCCCATTGAGTTTATCTATTTATTATTAAACTTATCCGTTGCACATAATTTTAGCATTTTGTCTTTTTATAAAGCTGCCTATGTGGAGATCTCAGAATGCCAATGTGAACAAAATAGAGACAAAATTCTTAGGCAACTCTGAGGTAATTTGTTCAGGCTTTCTCCTTTTCATAAGACTTGACCCTTTCTTGTGTTGCAATACTCTGGCTTTCTGTTTTGTTCATTTTTTATATGATTTTTTCTGTTTTTATATTGCTGTTTTATTCAGTTTGTGTTGTATTTTTGTTCTTGTTTTGATGATACTTTGTTTAGACAGTATACCATATTCAGTATAGAGATTTCTGAAATAGTAAGTGGCAAATAAATGCTAAGGAACAAACAAACAAACAAACAAACAGATACCCTGTTGCCCTCTGGGATTTTGATTCCTTAGAAGTCTAAATGGCTTAAACCCAACTATTTCAATTTACTTGAGTTGCAGAATAGCCTGTCTATCACTAAGTGGGATGAGGTTGGTAAATGTCACTTGAAAGCTATTCTTATGATCTTGTCTCTTGGTTGCTATGCTTCAACTGTGGGATGATTCAGAAAGATATCCTGTTTTTTTCTTTCAGGAGATAAGAACCCCACTGTTGAGGCTTCTTTATATCCATGCTGCCTTTTAATGGAACCGGTAATCTGTTATAATATTACCCAATTTCTGTGAGTGAATTAAATCAGAGCAAAATGAAATAGGTGATGTTAAGCAAATCTCTGTTCTTCTTAGGTATCAAATATTTATTTCTGAACTAGAATTTTCTGAAGCTGTACTATTTGCAATTAAACAAGGCAGCTTTGAAGGATCAAGCCAATACAAATGATGGCCAGTATGAATATAAGGCCTCAGCTGTAGAAGCCTGAAGTGGATAGAGTGACCAGGTGCAGTAATCCATCATTTGATTCTGTTCCCTGTTGTCCTCTGGCACAATTCAAGGTGCCAGTTTTGACCTATCACATTTTGAATGCTCTAATGTTTTACATACCAAAGAGATTGCCTCCTCCCTTCATATGGATAAGAAGACATTTAAAATTGACCTCATTTTGAATGTGCCATCTGTGTGCCAAGTTTGAAAAGCAATGATATGTGGACAGGTTTTTGGTAGCAGCACAATAACTGTGGGATACACTTCCTGAAGCAACTTGATGAAACCCCAGCATCTTCAGAAAAGCATAATCCAGTCACAGTTAAGCAGCTTACCACTGATTTCAGTGGCAAAGATGGGGGGGGGGAATTATTAACTTTGGTGGAATCCCACCCTTTTATATGGAGGCTAAGATTTGGCAGTCATGTATAAGTTAGTACAGAGTCTGGGTTTGTGCAGTTGCATTCTAAGAGACTCTGAGCTTTAACTGAGTTGATAACCATTGTGGTTTTCTGGTGTTCTTTTGTTCTCAGACTCTATGAGAGTGGGGGTGTAAATGAAGCTCCCCGGGAAAACAGCTACAGGCTAATGGAGACTATAAGGAGGCAGACATCTGCTTCTAGGTCCGTTGGAATTCATATTTTGTAGGATGCTAAGCCTATGCCTTGGACTGGCATATATCTTGTGGAGCTGTTTGGATGTATCAATGGATGTTTCTGTTTTGTTTTAAAGAAAGTTCTGCAAGTAAAGTTTTAATTAAACTCATGGGCCTCGACAATGTTTATTTCCAAAAGGGAGTCAGTTTTCATGTATCCAGCAGCTTCAAATCTGCTGGATCACAATATTAATACCTGCAATAGGCTGTCTGCTTGCAAAGTATCCCGTTCAGAGATGGCAAAGGGGTTTTTCACAGAGACTTCAGGATGTAGGCTTGAGAGATATGTTCGTGTCGGTGGTTACTTAAACATACAGCACAATTGCTTTGATTTTATTTACTTATTAAAATAATAACAATATATAGTATACCAGATTTATAGTCAGCAAGTTTGCAATCTCAGCAATGGCATCCCATAAAGGCTTCTGTGGTTAAAAGACAATGTTCCCTTTTTTTTCCTTTCTCCGCGTCCCCAACTAATCCCCTCATGACAGTGTCTGAGGAGAAAATGGCAAATACAGTAGTGATAGGAGTTGTAGAATGGACCATAGCTCAGGCACACATAATTTGTTTCATCAACCCTCTGATAATTTCCTATAATTCCACAGGGTTAGAATTCTGGAATATTGATATATTTAAAAAGAACACAAAAAGGCTATTCTCCACCATGTATTGGCTTGAGGAACATGAAGGTGTGTAAGGGGCGCAACTGAAGTCATGGAACCTTTCTCAATTCAGGCATAACCTGCCATTAATATGGAAAAGAAAACCCCACACCCGCTCTCTAACAACAGTGACATGGGACAAAATGTGCAGACAATCAGCTTTAAATTCACTCTTTAAAACACCAGATAAAGAACCAACTATACATTCTAAGTGCTGAAAGGCACTTAATTCAGCTTTGTGGGATATTTATATGTCTTCCTGTTAATCATTCTTTCAACCAGCACTTTTCATCAATTGCCCTGTCAGTTTCCTAGCTGCAAAATGTCCATTTAAAGGGGGGGGGCAGAGTGTTTTAATTCGCCTTAATTGCACACCCCTTCCCACAAAATGGTGACAGTCTAGAGGCTCCCACAGTTGCTTCAACAGCATGAAGAAATGTAGTATAAGGGGCAGGAGGGTTGACTGCTTTTTGAGCAAAGTTGAATCTACCTCAGAGAAAATCCAGTCCCAACACACACACATGCAGAAACACACACACACACACACACACACACACACACACAACCATGTGTACTCCTGGTCTGTTGAGTCACCTAGTCTAAGAGAAAAATTATACATTAGGAATGGAAACACTCCTAACAATTCTGATCTAACTGTGGTGTTACTGGATACTAAACCAGCAGCTATATTCTATGACTCCAAGCAACGCCTGCTTTCTTCAGTTGCATATGGGGGTAGCTACTTATGGGAACCCTGTGGTGTGCCTAGAATCACTAGATGATGTACAAACAGGGATCAGCATTATTTCCATCTACATTGTCTATGCACAGCTCCTAGTGTAGTGTGTAATTTATGCTTAAATCAGATTTTAAGCTTGGCCACCCCAGACATTTGGCTTTCAGCCCACATCCAGCTCAGATTCTCTCCACTGGGCAAGGGATATTCCCCACAAATTGCACACTAGATTCTGCCCTTGAGCTGCTGTTTGCTATGGCAGGCGGTATAGCTCTTCTGAGAGGGCTCAACATTCCCATCCTAGGGCATCTAAACAGCTGGCCTCCGTCACTCTGCCTTTGCCAAGCTAAGAAGTCTCCATGCCACATTTGCCACACTAAGTAGGTCCCCAGAATTCAAAATACTTTCTGAGCTTAACAAAATTTCACAGCTGGCTCTTGTCCTTGGCTGTCTGTCTCAGCTGGCATAAGAGCTGGGAGAGAGACATCTGGATCCATCCACTGCCTGTATAAGAATTCAGCACTCTTCTCTGTATGGTAATGAAGAGAGAATTATTGGCCCCTCCCTAGTCCTTTATTTAATCACGCATTTATCTCATTGATCCTTGAAACAGTCCCAAAAGACTGCTCTGGACTGTAGCTCATTTAGAAATGGAAAGGCGAGGCTGAGAGACAGTCCTTTGCCCAAGTCCACATCCAACTCTGCACACACCAGATAACATTGTGTTGCCACGTCAACAGGAGAAACACATGTTTGGGTCTTCAACCAAGAGTCGTGGTGCGTCATGGAAAATGGAATCTCTTGATGAAAAGAATTAGTGATGAGATAGGAGCCAAAGTTAGAGTAGGAGGGTGAGCGACAGCAGTGGCCGGGGAGAGGAGGCAACAGCTTACCAGGAAGCAAAGTTGAAGCAGTGGGGATGTCAATATTGCACAGGTGCACCAGTAGAAACACAGGGTTGCCTCTGTCTGTGGGCCAGCACAGCACTAACATCTCAGCCACGTTGCCCTTTGCCCTCCTGGTAAGCTGTAGTGATGCTACTGCTGAAACATCAGGTCCAGGGTGGCTGGTTACTATTTGTGAGCAAGGCTGACTAGCCTGGCTGTAGTACTGAAGTACTATACACAGGGCTAAAGCATGGGGCCTCTCTTAAGGATTCAGTTTACTGCTGTACCGAACGTTTATACAGCACGCACACACACCCCTGCAACATTTACAACCATTCCCCATCGATTAACGAGAAAAGAAATTGCATTCAAAAATTATCAAAGATAGGACAAAATGTTGGCGAAATTTTGATGGGCATGATCCTGCATTCACCTTACTTTTTGATTGTGTGAGAGGGTTTGTGATTGTCTTTCAGTCTACAAATCATCTATGTTGTGATCATCTCTCTATAGTCTCCTCAGGCGCTCTTGCTTCTGAAAACCACAGCTGGACTTCCTTGCATGCATGGGAATCTGAAGGTGCTGTCTGCCATGCTCCTGTGTTAGGTGTGTGTTGTTGTTTTTTAAGTGACTTCTTTCTTTCTTTTACAGCAATCCTTAGGGGATGATTCTTTTTTAAAGGTAACAGGAAGAATACTCCACCTTTGTCCGCCTTGCAATGATAATGCAAGTTTGACCCCTCATTTTCTGGAATTGTAAGAAAAATTCTAATGTACACCACAAATGAGGCAGAAAATCTTTTGCCAAAAAATTCTTTTGAGAAATTAGAGGACTGGTTTCAGCTCAGCTTTGGTTAGGGTTTGCCTAGAAATGTATCTACACAGTCGAGTTGAGCGCAATTGTGTGTGCATTATAAAAGGAGTTCTGTGGAGGTTCCTAACTTCAACAGATAAATAATAATAATTTTTTTATTTATACCCCGCCCTCCCCAGTCAAAACCGGGCTCAGGGCGGTTAACACCAATAAAATTACAATAAGACATAAAAGTAAAGAAGACAATTAATTAAAATACAGATTAAAATACAATATTAAAATTTAAAATGCAGCCTCATTTTAAGTAGTCCATAAATCAAAACTATGAGGGAGGAAAACATAGGGGTCAGACTGAATCCAACCCAAAGGCCAGGCAGAACAGCTGTCTTGCAGGCCCTGTGGAAAGATGACAAATCCCGCAGGGCCCTGGTCTCCTGTGAAAGAGCATTCCACCAAGTCGGGGCCAGTACTGAAAAGGCCCTGGCCCTAGTCGAGACCAATCTAACCACCTTATGGCTTGGAATCTCCAGAATATTGTTATTTGTGGACCTTAAGGTCCTCTGCAGGGCATACCAGGAGAGGCGGTCCTGTAGGTGCAAGGGTCCTAAGCCGCATAGGGCTTTAAAGGTCATGAGTGTTAATGTGTTGGCTAAGTGCTTCAATTAGGAAGAAACAAGGGGGCGGCATCTGCTTATGCTAGAGTATCTCACACAGCAAGCAAGAGTCATTCCCATTGTAAATGCTATGGAATGGTATTAGACCCGGTTCTCTAAGCCACACTTTAGTTCACTTTCCAGACAGAAGGGAGATTTCTAGAATCACGGTGCTGGGGTTCACAAAATAGCAGTGAGGACAAGATCTTGGGCAACAATCAAATATGGTATTGCAAATATGGAACTCACAAGGATATTGTCTAGCAACATTTTCTAACATCATAGCCAGGATAATATGAAGTACCACTGGACCTTGTTCTACTAGATCCTGAATGTGGCTCCTTTTTGCGCCATGACTTTCAGTCATGAGTCAAACCATCTGTGAAGGTTTACCGCCTAAAACATCAGCGCTGGAGCTTGTGCGGTTATCTTCCCTCCTATTTCAATCAATGGGATAGAAAATTTAAGAAAGAAGACCAAGTACAAAAAAAAACACTCCCCCCCCAAAGCCTCCGCTCTGACTGGCACAAGCTCAATGAAATTCTCGTCCTCTAACTTCCAACTAGTGCAAACTGTGCCAGTATTAAAATCTAAATTCTTACCACAGGTATTGTCCCTTTTTCTGATTTGTGCATAGTTTTTTGATAGCAGAACACTATTTCACTTACATGAGGAGTCAAGGTCCTAATATATACACATTTGAGAAGTAATATCTATACCTTCAAATGCACACATTTATGCAAATGCCCACCTTGGCTTCCAAGGAAACTCCCTCCTTTATTAGCTTAATCCAAATACTGACTTTGCATGCCCCCCATGAAAAATATTTGAGGAAATATTTTCATTACCAGCCCCACAATTCTATGGTTCTATACTGATTTAATAATTGCCTGTTAAACCAGTCTCAAGGTGAAATACACATAAGTAAATCACAAAGAGCTGTGTGCTCATAGGTATACATAAAGCTTTATAAAACTGATTAGTATATTAATATCCCATTGCACTATTAACCTTTTTAGGTGAGAAAGTGTCGAGTGTTTCCCCTGCAACCATGAGACCTCCCTTGCGAGCCTTTTTATTGTTATTATTAAGAGTGCAAAACATCCGAAAGGCTGAAAGCCAGTTGCTCCTCTGCTGGGGCTTTTGCAGATTTCACTGCGCCGTGTCCAACCTTTGCTTCCCCAAAGCTGGGCCGTTCTGATTAATGAGCTGTCGTCCCAGGTAAATGAGGTTCTCAGAGGTACCGGGGCTGTCCTAACTGCTGCTGCTTCTCATTGAGAAAAGCTTCGGGTTGCTCTGCACCATTAAGCGCAAAACTCACAGGGGTCTTAATTTATCACGTGGGAGCCGGAGATAATTACTTTTCAGGCATCGATGAGGCTGATGCACTCTGAGAGCGGATGTACAGGCTGAGGGGAAAGCAGAGCTCAGGTTGCATTTGCGTTCCATTGAAAACCGGGGCATAAAGCTATGTTCAGGAGAAGCAAAGGAGAGTCAAGTAGGGGACTGGGAGTGCCCACTGCAGGGTGACTGACATCTTAATCTCATCGTCCAGACTCTGCTCTCCCCAGGTGGGTGACCCAACAGCTGAATCTATTGAGCTTGCTGTCAGTAAAGTCAGCAGTGGTTTTAAGGAATAGAGTTGCTCTGGGTAGCATGAGCTGTTTCACCTTGCAACAAAACATATGGCTCAAGTATCACTGACTGTAGAGAGATTTGCTCAAGGAGAGATCACTCTCCTTTCTGTGGTCTGAGTAGGCTGGAATTTGTGTGTGTGTGTGTGTGTGTGTGTGCGCGCACACACACACACATGCATCCACACATGTGAGAGTGAGGTATTTTTGAGGGCTGAGGTGAAGTTCACAACCAAACATTTTCATTTTAAAGAGGGAATTCAAGGAGGGCTGAAATGCTCTCCCAAAGTCTCCCCAATGCGTACTTACCTTGCTCTGGTTCAGAGCATCTTTGTATCACTTACTGCTGTAGAACTCTCTCTCTCTCTCTCTCTCTCTCTCTCTCTCTCTCTCTCTCTCTCTCCACCCAACGAGTAAATGAACTGTCACATAAGGCAATCAGGTTTCGCTATGCAACAGCGTTACTGGTGGGAAAGAAAGCTAATTCGAGGTAAGCTCTTGCTACAAATTCACCTTATTTGCCGTCAGTGAGGACATCACCCGGCCAAGAAAGAGCGTGCTGCAGCACCCAGTCAAGGCTGAGAACATGCTCAGTATGGAACACTTCCCCCACTATTCCACATCGACTCCCAAGTGCCGCACACTAGCCAGTGAAGCCTGTTGTGCCGAGCAGCGTGGTTGCAATGCAGTACAGCCATAATGCAAACATTGTTGCATTGCCCCTTTCTGAGTACACACACACCGTAACAGTAGGGAGGTGCTTCTGCAGGTCACAAAGAAAGTTGAGAGGTTGGGATCATTTGGTGGGTCAATGCTAGTTTTTCCAGGTCAGTATATATACAGTGGTACCTCCGGTTGTGAACGGGGATCTGGCCAGAGGTTCAGCTGCATCCTGAGGAATCTGCAACTGGAGGACCGCTTCTGTGCATGTGTGCAGTGCGTAGAGCACTTCTGCGCATGTGCGAGGGGTGAAACCCGGAAAAATACTTCTGGGTTGGCCGCGTTCACATCCCAAAGATTACGTATCCAGAGGGATATATAAGCAGAGGTATGGCTGTAGTTGTTATCATAATCAACAGCTATTCTCCATTGCCAGTACATGGAACATCAATGCAGGGCAAACATGAATATTAGAGACAAAGAACCAGTAAATTCTGGATGGTAATGAAGTCACTCACATCTGGCTTATGGGGACTTAAAATGCTCAGCTCAAGCATAATGACCCCTGAATTCTTTTCTAGCTCAGATTTTAATTTGAGCCAGAGGGGAAGCAAACTCCTTGGTGTTCCTTACAACTCTATAGAGTTGTATGAGTGAATAATACTGAATTTCATAGGAACAGGATGGGTGGGTGGGCCTTTAAGAGCCAGCAGCACCATGCACAAAATGTTGCTTGCTGTCCGTTACTGCTTCACCATCTCTCCCCACTCCTTTGAAATCCCTCCAAGTTTGAAAAGCAACTTGGGGCTTGGCCAGGGAAACACCTTTGAAGGAAGAAAAGGGCTGGAAAAACTAAGGCGTGTGTTTGAAACTGATGTGTGTGCACCTTGCACCCCAGTCCAGGTTACATTTGCCCAACATCGCTGGTGAAAATAAGCAAGAGAATTAGTGGATTGGCAGTCCATTCTGCTCCACAAACAGTGGAGACACTTGAGGCTTCAATTCTTCCTGTTGTGATATCAGCTGCCCCCAGCAACCAGTTTTCCAGAAAACAGAAAATACACAATACACCCTTTGTATAAATAATGTGCTCTGACATAAATGGGAAGCTTGGCCGAAATATGTTGCAACTTAGCCATGGGGAAAAGTCCCAAGAACACCCATAACAACACTGGTCAATGTTTCATTGGCAAAGCATTTTAAAAAGCTTCCCTTTTTCCATGTTACAGGTTGACAAATCTGTTCCTCATAAATGGTTTAATTATGGAGGAAACAGATTGCATTTTTATGGGATTGAAGCAAATTTATTTCTAACAATATTTAATACATAATACTTCAAAGAAAAACTGGGGGTTAAATATCAGAGTGACTGCAACCACATTTCTAGTTACAGGTAGGTAGCCGTGTTGGTCTGACGTAGTCGAAACAAAATAAAACAATTTCTTCCAGCAGCACCTTAAAGACCAACTAAGTTTTTTTATTTTAGACAATTACAGCTCTCTTTCTCAAGCTCTGGGAGGAAGACCTTTCATTGCCTACAGACAGCCACCCAATCTTAAACAACTCCTCACCCACAATAATGCAACCACCAGACTTAACATAGACACTGGTACCAGAGCCTGCAATAAACCCAGATGCCAACTTTGCTGCCACATACACCCGGACAACACCATTACTGGCTCCAACAACATCCAACATACAATCTCAGGACTATTTAATTGCTCATCCTCTAACATTGTGTATGCCATCAAATGCCAACAGTGCCCTTCAGCTCTCTATATTGGACAAACAGGCCAAACCCTACGCCAAAGCATAAATGGACATAAATCTGACATCAGGAATTACAAGACAGAGAAACCATTAGGAGAACACTTCAATCTCCCAGGACATTCTATACAAGATCTCAAAGTAGCTGTCTTACTACAAAATAATTTCAGAAATAGACTGGAAAGAGAAGTTGCTGAATTGCAACTTATCACCAAGCTTAAAACCATGGAGAGACCTGGTTTGAACAGAGACGTTGGATTCTTATCTCATTATACATGATGAAGTGATCTTCAGCCATCTCACCCCTTGCTTTTTCATGCAAGACCATTTGCAGTCGTCAACAGTCGTCAACAGCTATCAGTCAGTCAATCACCCATTACCACCACCCTTCTGGGTGATACCCCTCCCCACCCTTTCTCTACATATAAGCGTCTGGGGACTTCTATTTCAGTGTATCTGAAGAAGTGTGCATGCACACGAAAGCTCATACCAAAATAAAAAAAACTTAGTTGGTCTTTAAGGTGCTGCTGGAAGGATTTTTTTTATTATTTTGTTGCAACCACATTCTGAGGTATAAAGTTGGAGCAAGGCAATGCATAAATGGATCAAGTCTGTGCATTACTTGTCATGCATTCTATTCACATAATCCAGAGTGGGCCAAAATTCTAAAGCCTGGGAGTTTCATATTAAAACTGTAATGTTTATTCATGCCCCATCATTCCCACAAAGATCCCCAAGTGGCAGATATTCTTTGACAATCCCCAGTACAGGTACCAGCCAGGGCAGATCTACTTATTTTTTGGAGATTAAGTTATAAGAGGTACCTTTAGGCTATTCCATAGCCTTTGCACATTGCTAGATTTAAGCCGGCTGTCATAGCCTCTTCAGTGCATCTTTTGAGCAAATGGGGACATCAGTAAGAATTCTGTCTGCAATTAATAAAACAAAAGAAAGTCAGCAGATTGATCAGTGAAACTCTTTTTGCTGCCAAGGAAATATAGCCTTGCTTACTGCTTTTATTCTCCTTGGCTGAAATTGATTTGTTTTGTTTTGGGCTTTTTAATAGGAAGAGATTGCCCAAAAAGAGATTGTACAGGATGAAAGCAAGAAAATATCAAAAGATGAAAAATGTAAAGCAGGCAAAGTTAATCTGGAAAATAGTCATAGAGAAGGAATTGACTTCAAAAGCCATCTATTCCAACCCCTGTCAATACAGGAACCCTGCCACCACTGACAGGTAGTTATCAAGAACCTGCTTCAAAACCTATAATGGAGAACCCATCACTTTCTGAGACAGTCTTTCCCATTGCTGAACTCCTCATACCATCAGGAAATCATAGCTGCCAAGTTATCCCTTTTTTAAAGGGATTTCCCCTTATGCTGAATAGGCTTCCTCGCGAGAAAAGGGAAAATTATGCAGCTATGCAGGAAATGTATAATCTGAATCTGTTTTCTTGTCATTGGAGTCCATTGGTTCATGAACCACTCCCTGGAGCAACAGAAAATTAAGGTGCTCCATAATCAATATGGCAGGCCTCTGACTATTTAAAGATGGCTTCTTCTTCTTCTCCTTCTTCTTCTTCAACTCACCCAACTCTTTCCTCCTAGGGCTTGGTCTCCAGGCCCTTCTCTATCTTGGTCACCATCCACCAGATATGTTTCAGTTTGTCGACATCTTTCTTGATATTGAGATGCCAAAAATTGGGCATAGTATCCCAGGTGAGGTCCGAACAAAGGAGAGAGAGAGAGAGAGAGAGAGAGAGAGAGAGAGAGAGAGAGAGAGAGAGAGAGAGAGAGAGAGAGAGAGAGAGATGCCATTTACACCAGGAGTGAAGGTTCTATCTAGTCCAGCATCTTCCTGTTTATACCAGTGGCCAGTCAGATGCCTTGGGGAGCTGACAAGCAGGTCATGAAGTTGTTTGTCCCCAGTACCTGGTGTGCTGTCTCTAGATGGATAGGTGAATATGGCTAATACATATCTTCAACAGCCTATCTCTTTCACAAAGTCATCAGAGCTAATGGCCACCATGGCAAGTTGAGCTTTGAGGCTCTCTCATTTAAGAAAAAGTGTGAACTTGTCCCATTATGTCTCAAAGGTACAGAGTAGGTCTCATGCCAAAGCTAAAATACCCCCTTATAATAGAAAGCAGTAGGGTGATTTTGTTTTGTTTTTGTTTTATTTGTATTTTATATGTTCATTTTGTAGTTTTAAGTTGTTTTATTGTGTATTTTATGATTTCATTTTGTAGTTTTAAGTTGTGAACCATGGTGATCTTTGAATGATGGGTGATATACAAATTTCATGCATTCACTCATTCATTAAGTATTAATAATACTAGTATTTTGAAAAACGTCAATTGGAAATTAACTGCAGAGCACTGTACAGACCACACATACACATTCACACATGAAACTTTATTGTTTATTATTATTATTATTATTATTATTATTATTCTAATTGGCAGTCAATGCAGTCAGTTGGTGTTATATGCTCAAACAGTCTTGCCTCAGTGAGCAGCTTGGTCACTGAATTCTGCACTGGCTGAAGTCTCTAGAATCCCTAACACTAAAAGCTAAGGAATAGAAGATCTACTTCTGAAAAACACAAAGGTTTGGACTTGGGTGAATGGCTATACCTGGGAGAAAATTCCACCTAGAGCAGGGGTCCCCAAACTAAAGCCCAGGGGCCGGATGTGGCCCAATCGCCTTCTAAATCTGGCCCGCAGACGATCTGGGAAACAGCATGTTTTTACATGAGTAGAATGTGTCCTTTTATTTAAAATGCATCTCTGGGTTATTTGTGGGGCATAGAAATTCATTCATATTTTTTTCAAAATATAGTCCAGCCCCCCCACAAGGTCTGAGGGACAGTGGACCGGCCCCCTGCTGAAAAAGTTTGCTGACCCCCTGACCTAGAGAGTAATAACCAAATATGCTACTATGTCTTTTTATGGCATGGTCTTTTTGCAAAGATGCTTCAAGGAGAATGGAGTTGTTCTCCATAGAACTCAGAACTTGTGACAAGGCACAGTGGAGGTGGGAATCTTTTCATTTTGCACCTCACAGAAGATGCCTAAAGAGATCCAGGACCATGTTTAAATCTTTGTTATCCTTGACAAGGCTTATAATTGGGTGCCTGGTAGAACAGAAGAAGAAATCACAATGCAGAAAACCCTGACTGCTCTTGAGAACTGGAAATAATTTTAAAGAGGTGAGAGGCTACAGGAAAGCAGGAGGAGGATTGCAAGGGAGACCATATTTGCTGTGTTAGGCAAGCCACTGAATTCTAGCTCAGGATGCAACATGTTTAGCCCCTGCTTTCATTTTGCTGAATCAAGAAATAATAGAGCCTCACATTCCTCGGCAACAAGTAATGGCAGAGACAACAACTGACAACAGATCTGCAAGTGATATAGTGAGATTATAAAGCCTACAAGTCCATTAAAGGTAAAGGGGCCCCTGACCATCAGGTCCAGTCGTGTCCGACTCTGGGGTTGCGGCACTCATCTTGCTCTATAGGCTGAGGGAGCCGGCGTTTGTCCGTTAGGGGCAACCTTAAGTCCATTAGGGGCAACCTTAAGAGAGGGGTCATCACAGCAAAGCACGAAGCACAGGAAAAATAGAGCTTGTGGGGAAAGCAACGACACAACGGCCCAGTGGTTAAAAAACCCAGCTCAAACATTACTACAAGCACTGCTCACTAGTCTCACTTACTGGCCCTCAGCCATCAAAGCTCAGGTTTACCATCTGATGTGATATGCATCAGGAGCCTTGGAGTGTGCTGGTTGTTCCTTTACCAATTTGACTTGCATTCAGTGCAGTTTGAATTTGGTGCCAAATGCGAGCTGTGCTGCTTTCAGCAATCATCCAATTCACTCAGGAGCTCTGATCAGGAGGTCCTATGAGGATCCACCCTGGCAGCAACACTTGTGTTTGGTTGGTTGGTTGTTTCTTTGCAAACTCAGCTTTACCTGTCCTTACATCTGTCATCATACAACATCCCGGTGAGTGAAAGATGGACATGACCTGGACAAATGGCATGGTGGGCCAGGAAGCTTTATTCAGCACTCCGGCCAGAGATTCCCCACCAAAGGCGAAGTCAAGATGGTCTGATGCAGTTTAAGACAAATATTCCTATCCTCCTAGGATGTTTGATCTTACAAAACAACTTTCATTAAGTGAAAAAGGTGTTCACACTCCACACTCCAAACAGAAGATGTTTTTAAATCATCCCCACATACATTGCATCTGACTTTCTAAAGTAAAACAATAATTAAAAAAAAAACCCAGTTTCATTTTGACATCTGTGCAAGTGAAACCTATTTTGTTCCTGGCTATGTTGATGGGAGAGTTCCAACACTGACATCCAAACACATGTTCCTTGGGCTGCAGCTTCAAATAGAGTCTTTCTCTGGCAGTTGCAAGACGACCCTTTCCCAGAGAGGAATATTCTGCGCCACCTATGTAACTTTCATTCTTAACCAGTCAGCATTTTTAATCTGATCTGCTCATCACAGCATTTCATCTGTTCCATATTGTAGTTGATTTGGACTAGTGGAGACCACGTTTCTGTGGCCTTTGAAGAGGTGACTTTGAACTCAGCTCTGCTTCTGCTGGAACCCATAAAATATGAAGCAGGATTGCAGCTATGCCCACCAATTTTGGGCATCCAGCCCCATTCACAGCTGGAAACAGTCTTTTGCAAGTGAGGCCAACAGAGATTTGAACCCAGAACCTTCTGAGAAATCACCAGGTGTCGTAACAAGGGACAGGCAAATCTGTCCAATTCAGTTTCTCGATCTTAAGATCAATTATTCACATTTCCACATCAGTTTGTCATAAAAAAAAATACTCATGAAATTTCACCTGCATTTTAATACAAATTTCTCCTAACATACAGATTATAAGCAATTTTGCCTATTATAAACATTTCTGCAAAGCACCCCCCCCATTTTTTTGATATGTTCATAATGTAATTCATTTTATATATTATTTTAACCAATATATGCCTTTTCATGGACATCTTATCTGAGTGTGTGCAGTTTTGTACACTGGAGAGGTGGACTGCAAAATTTGCCAAGGTGCCGTTCCAAAGGATGGCTGTGTTTCAGTCCATGTATTGCTTTGGAAAGTGCAAATTAGTTAGATGCACCTTTAAATGTGAACTTAATTGAATTTCCCCACCTCACCCCACTCCTAGTCCTAACCAGCTGGCAGCCACCCCTCCCAACTGGTCTTATTGCCAAGACCAGACTGTATTGCAAATTTCATCGCTTGCTGCCTGTCCTTCAACTGCTGCATAAAAGTTATAGCTGGAGAGCCTGTGCCTCTGGTAAGGGAGGGAAGAGAATGATTGTTTTCAAAAGGGTTTCAACGTGTTCCCCCTTTCTTTTTAATCCTTGCCATATGAATGGCAATCAGGCAGAAACGAGCCTATTTCAGCAGAAAGGTGAGTGAACAGCATTGCGGGTGTGTCCCAATTAGTCCCACAGCCTGTGACTAAACAGGCCTGCAGGCTATGTTTATGTCTTCTTGCCTGCTTTTTGTATCTTGATTCTCTACCTCCCCCCCCCCCCACAAAACCATTCAGCCCTGACATCTCACTCTCTCGAAGAGTATGTGATTCCCTCCTTCATCACAAAGTTGGCCATCCCACCATCCCATAATCAAAGCTGACAGCAAGTAGACTTTTTCTTTTTCCCTCTCCTCTCCTCTTCCTCACTCCCTCCCCCTCTCTCTTCCCTTTCTCTGCAGATTACACCACACACACACACACACCACACTGAATCCTGCACGCTTCTTGCCGGTGGCCATAATCAACTGTTGACTGACATTCATCCACAGCATTAACATATATTGTATTTCTAGGCTGTGAGGTTGGTAGCTAAAGGAGATAAAGCAAAACTGAGTCGTACTCTTCCAAGAACCAGAAAGTTTAAGATGAGCTGTACATTTTGGGAGTAATACATAGCCGTATGCTTTGCTTTTCTATATGGATATTGTCCATGGAGCATCCAAATATGTCATAATAATAACATACAAAATAGCATACCAAAATACAATCTATTAGTCTTAGATTGTATTTTTGTATGCTATGTTGTATTCTTTGGCCACCTCATGAGAAGAGAAGACTTCCTGGAAAAGACTCTGATGTTGGGAAAGTTTGAGGGCACAAGGAGAAGGGAATGACAGAGGACGAGATGGTTGGACAGTGTTCTCGAAGCTACGAACATGAGTTTGACCAAACTGTGGGAGGCAGTGGAAGACAGGAGTGCCTGGTGTGCTCCGGTTCATGGGGTCATGAAGAGTCGGACACAACTAAACAACAACAACATGTTGTATTCTGTTATTATGACATCTTTGTACAGTCTATTAAATACAAACATTAAAACATTTTGTGTATAATATTGAAGAATGAAGTAATTTACAAAAAGAAAGAAAGAAAGAAAGAAAGAAAGAGGAGGAGAGATGAGAACCTGCTGTATTGCATACTCCATACTGTTCCAAATATCTGCCAGGCTAATGTTTATGTGTCTAATAATAATAATAATAATAATAATAATAATAATAATAATAATAATATATTATTATTATTATTATTATTATTATTATTATTATTATTTATACCCCGCCAGGTTCTCCCAGCCATCTGGCCAGGTTCTCCCAGCCACTCTGGGCGGCTTCCAACAAAATATTAAAATACAGAAATCCATCAAACATTAAAAGCTTCCCTAAACAGGGCTGCCTTGAGATGCCTTCTAAAGGTCTGGTAATTGCTGTTCTCTTTGACCTCTGGTGGGAGGGCATTCCACAGGGTGGGCGCCACTACCGAGAAGGCCTTCTGCCTGGTTCCCTGTAACTTGGCTTCTTGTAGTGAGGGAACCGCCAGAAGGCCCTCGGCGCTGGACCTCAGTGTCCATAAACCTATAGGCTTGTTGCTATCCTGCCATCTTTGTCACTGTCCTGCTACTACTGCCCTTCCTCATCTGTTATTAGCTGGATCTGGAAATGGAAAGAGGGCTGCATGGCAAATCTGTGACCAATACAAAACAGTACCCAGCCCTGTTTGGATGAACCAATGAAGGACAGCAAAGGAAGAGGCAGTATGTGGTGAAGAAAACCAAGTGAACATGGCCAGTAGATTGTGTACTCTGCCCGTGTGTTTCATTGTACATTATGTACACACTCAATTTTTTCTCCCTTACAGCCCCCATGCCTTCCAGCAAGCTGAGTAATCTATATTTCTGATAAGCCGAGTGTGTGATTTTTATCTTGATAGTCTTCTCTTTGAAATAAGAAATCCTGTGCAACCCTTAAGGTTTTCATGTTTCATTTGATCTTCTCAAATCTAAGAAACCTTTTCTTTTTATACAATGTGAAAAAAGCACCCGCAAAATGTGTACTACAGATAAAATCCTCCCTTCAGGACTGAGCAATTTAAGAAGAGCAATTGCATCACAACTGTAATTTTAAAAATCTGATTTTCCTCCGGAGTTTGAAACAAAAGTTCTAAGTAAAGTTTGAATGAGGTGTGTCTGCGGTCTTGGAAATCAGAGACAATTTGTTTTTCAGATGTAAAGTAAAAGGATATATATATATATATAAAACGATACACACAAACACAAACACAAACACAAACCCCTCCCCACCCCTTCTCTACATAAGTGCCTGGGGACTTCTATTTCACTGTACAGTCGTACCTCGGGTTACGACCACCTCGGTTTGCAAACAGTTCGGGTTACGAACTGTGCAAACCCGGAAGTGTTTTCGCCGCGCGCGCGTGCGCAGAAGTGGCGCGCGCGCAATCGCGCGCTTTGCGCATGCGCAAAATGGCGGCGCCCATTGCGTTCGGTTTACGAACTATTCGGGTTACGAACTGCGTTCCGGAACGGATCGCGTTCGTAACCCGAGGTATTACTGTATCTGAAGAAGTGTGCATGCACACGAAAGCTCATACCAAAATAAAAACTTAGTTGGTCTTTAAGGTGCTACTGAAGGAATTTTTTTATTTTACTTCGACCCAGACCAACACGGCTACCTACCTGTAAACAAACACAAACACACACACACACACACCATATATATGGTAACTGCTTCAGAATGTGACCAGTTATTGTTTATTATTATTTTGTTGTAAATTCGATAACTACACTAAAACTGCAATTCCAACCCCACTTACTTGGCAGTAAGCCCACTGAATTCAATAGGCCTTGCTTCTGAGTAGGCATGGTTAGGCTTGCACTACAATGCATTAAGTAGTCATAAATATTTGGAAGATATTTAAAGTATTGAAATATGTTCTTGTAAGTCCAAGCATTAGATACCTAAGGTATCTAAGCCTATACACATTTACCTCAGAATAAGTCCCATTCAACTCAATCAGGTTTACTGCAGAGTAGATTTCCCTGGATTTGCATCAGATTTCCCTGCAAATTTGCATCAGATTTCCTTGTTATGCTACTAGTACTACAACTACTATAATTGCTAATTTACATTTTAAATTGTTGTTCATTCATCATAATTTGGCAATTGATCAGCTAGATATCAAGGGAAGAATATGAGCCTAAATGTTTGTAGCATGTATGCCAAAGATGCCATCATAAAGTACAGTAAGATAAGCAGCCCAAGCCTGTGCATATTTCTATTCAGAAGTAAGCCATGAGGCTTATACTTCAGCATGCAGCCTTAGTGGCATTGCCTAATAATTAGTACAAGAAGTTCAGAATCACGTGGTAAATTGCTGAAGACCTTTTTTCTTCTGCCAGGCCTGTAGGTAGTAAGATATTTGAACAATGTACTACAATGAAGTTGTTTTGATGAGAGTATTAACACTGATAGATATATTGTGATGTATGGTTTGATTTCAATCCTTGTTATTCACCCTGAAATCTTTTGACAGCAGGCTGAATATGAATTGCTTAAAGCAGTATACATCTCAACCTTGGATTCCCAGGTGTTATTGGACTACAACTCCCAACATAACTGACTGGTGATTTCCTATTTAGTTTTTCATCAGTTTTAGGCCATGAATGGCTGTCCTGTAGCATGAGTGCTTGAAATATACTCGGAGTCGAGAGTGAATTTCATGCTCTTTATTCAGCTCATAGTCATCAAGGAGAAGAAGAGAAGAATGCCCTATTCCCAAAACCATCTGCTTATATGCATTATTTACACAATGGGCTTTGCGTGATTGGCTACTTCAGGGCTACACCTGTGGGCCAATCAGTTTGTGGATTGACTTCTGCCAGCAGCCTTTTTGGCTGCTCCTGCAGGCCAATCAGGTTGCGGATTGACTTCTGCCAGCCGCCTGATTGGCTGCTCCTGCAGGCCAATCAGGTTGCGGATTGACTTCTGCCAGCCGCCTGATTGGCTGCTCCTGCAGGCCAATCAGGTTGCGGATTCACTTCTGCCAGCCGCCTCATTGGCTGCTTCTGCAGGCCAATCAGGTTGCGGATTCACTTCAACCTGGAGCTGGATTGGGTGGCTCCTGCAGACCAATCAGACTGCTGATTCTGGATCCTATTGTTCTATGATTCAGCTCAGTACATAACACCGCTATTTACAAGTGGCTCAGAGCAAGGATTATTTTTTCTTGGCACACATAACCTCAGACTTCAGGACTCTATTCCAGCCTAATAAATTGGAGCAGGGGTTCTTCTTCTGTTGTCCCTTTAAAAACTGAAACCTCATTGATTAGCCGCTTGGCAGGAAAAGGGAAGTGTTGGGGAGATTAATGGAAACTCCCCCCCTCCTCCTGAACAGCTGATCATCAAAATTTCAGGTTTGAAAGGCAGGTTAATCCATACACGTATTGTAGAAGTGGAGAGAGGGAAGGTTGGAGGCAATTGGCTTGGATGATATATTTGAGACCCCTCCAAGCCTGTGGTTTCATAGCTGTAAGATGAGAGAATGTAGTAAAAGAAACTGCTGAAATGGTCAAACCACTTTCTAAGTTAATGACCCTAGCCAAGACTGGTAAGCATCCTTTTTACATGTTTAAAGAGTTGGTACAGATGTGTTGCCATAACAGCAACTAGCTAGTTGTGCTTCCCAAAGAAGACAGCAGGCCTCCTCCCTGATACCACCTGGCATTGTAGAACAGGCATCCCCAAACTGTGACCCTCCAGATGTTTTGGCCTACAACTCCCATGATCCCTAGCTAACAGGACCAGTGGTCAGGGATGGTGGGAATTGTAGTCCAAAACATCTGGAGGGCCGAAGTTTGATGGGAATTGTAGTCCAAAACATCTGGAGGGCCGAAGTTTGGGATGCCTGTTCTAGAAGAACAATAGGCCAGTGGCTAGGCTAGGCTAAGCTCATCTGAAGCTGGGACTTTCTCCCTCTGCTGAAACCAATGCCATGGCTTTGAGAACCTCCCTCAAAACCTAATGGGGAAGCAAGATCTGCTGGGAAGTTAATGCTGTGAGCCCTTCCATCTTATGCAAACTTTATCAAAAAGACACTGCAGTCTCTAGCAGCCTTCATTCCAAGGAAACCGAAACCGAGGCAAACTGTAGCAACCTGAAGTCTCACATCACCCAGAGATTTGGGGGTGCGTAACAATATATGTGTCCCAGCTGCTCGAGACACACTTTTTTATAACAGCAAACACTAAGCTGTGCTAGGGCAGCTGCATAAGGTATGAAGTGGCTCTGCATTCAGGTTTCTTGAGGTTTTTTACAGCTGTTTTAGCATCTCTGAACAATTTCATTTTAGTTTATCATCAAGTTTGTTTCTATAATAAAAATCCATCTATTTTGGCAATACTTGGGATTACTTGTCATTGGTTTTGTTGTTGTTGTTGCAGTTTCCAAATCAAATCACTTGATTTCTAAATGCAGCTTGTTGACTCTTTCAAGTGTTGGAGCTGGTTCACACATTTTTCACATCAGAATCTAATTTGGTAGTTCTTTCGGAAGTCTATATCTAACTGTACCAACCACATCAATTAATATGTTTCAAATGTTAATATTGAAATGTGCTGGCACACTCAAATATGAAGCGCACAAGCGTACAGCATTTCAATTTTCATTCTTGCTCCATTTTTCTTTTGCAAACTTCAACTACAGTAGTTGAAAAAGCAGGTCAGCCCTACTAATGCTATGGACTTCTTAGCAACCCCCTGTGTGCAGGGACAGCCTTGATCAGGTCTAGAGTACTTCACCACCTTCCTCAACCTCGGCCCTCCTGATGTTTTTGGCCTACAACTCCCATGATCCCTAGCTAGCAGGACCAGTGGTCAGGGATGATGGGAATTGTAGTCTCAAAACATCTGGAGGGCCAAGGTTGAGGAAGCCTGTTTTGGATCAGATTGTTTCTAGGGAGATTACAAATTAAATGGTAAAAAACTAGTATTATAATAAATAATAATAATTTAAATGTACAAGACTCCAGCATCCGTTCCTTGCAGATCAACAGAAAGATGCACATCTCCTGTTGGTTGGCATCTTTAGCATCACATTTGCAGGTTTTTCTCGCCTCTCCTGCTGGAGGAAAATCATGACACCAGGGATAGGGAATCTATGACCTTTCTGATGTTGCTGGACTCCAACTCCCATCAGCCCCAACCTGCATAGCCAATGGTCAGGAGTTCTGGGAGCTGGAGTACAACAACAACTGGAGGGCCATAAGATTCCTATCCCTGGCCTAGTGGAAGCTTGGCAGCTTCACCACCTGCAAGAGGGCAGACCCTGCATCCCAACATAACTCTAAATTTTGTATTCTTTTGTGGATTTTTATTGTAAACTGGAGGATAACCATAGCTGAAAACTGGGATATAAATATAAGAAATACGTAAACAGGAATGTCTTACCGGAGAACTCCCATTTGATCAATTAACACAGCACACAGCAGATGTGTTTGCCAAATATTTGCATGGTGAACACTGTAGCTTCTGAAAGGAAGGCATGTATCAGTGGACATTTCATGATTATCTGCTAAATATCCCCATATGGTTGCAGGCAAACAACTACTCTTCACATTTTGCGGACTTTGCCAGGTGACACAAAGTGGACACGACGTAGTACAATATTGCATGAAGTGTGAAGGAGGAAGGAACAGAGCTGAGAGGAAATGTTCCCTGATCTTTCCCTTACAGAACTGGACTAGATCAACTAATGGTGAGACTCCGAGAAAGGAATCAGCACACATCCATCAGAGTCAGATTTTCAGCTCTTATGTTTGCTTCCTTTCATTTTTAAGCGTTCCGGGGAAAGTTTCTTGTTCTTATTCAAAGCATTTGCAAAGCAGGATGACAGAAAATAGAACAGGTAAGACAGAGTGGCCTCTTTCTTCTCTTTACTGTGGAGCGACAGCACACTCTGGAGGTTCCTCTTGAAAGTTCAAGGTACTTGTTATACATCCTCAGTCTCTCAAAATTATCTTCCCCACTGGTGAGATTAACTTTTTTTCAATTTAAATGGTAGTCATTCTTTCTAAACTTTATGCAGATTTCTGTCTTCTTTTGCTCTTTTTGGGTGGCACGTAATTAGGCAGGTGACAGCGTCCAGGAAGGGAGGACAGGGCAGACATTGCTTTCTACACTGAGTTGATTGGGGTTCGACGTAGTGCAAATTTATGTAGTAGGCTTACATGGCAGAAGTGCCATGGGCTGTATTTTGCTATTCTCTCAATTTCTAATGGTGTCTTTACACGCAATCTATTCTTCTGTGATCCACTCTGTCTGTCTGTCCATCTGTCTATCATCTTTTCTTCCTTTTCCACAACAATATTTCCCCCCACCCCAGAGACAGGACCTTCCACATGACAGGAACAGTGCCGATGTGTTAATTCGGAACATGTTTGCTGCCCTTCCAGAAATGCTCCCTGTCGCCTTCCTTCTGATGTTCCCAAGCTAGAACTTCCTGTGGTCTCCTTGTCGGATTGCGTCAATAGCACTGCATCACATTAGCCACATGGCTGACAAATGCGGCAAGCATCGCATGACCGCAGGACTGCAGGGATCTGAGCAGAAGACAATGTGCTCTGTGAAAAACTTGCTGAACTTGGGGAAACCATTCAATCCAGTAATAAAGATGCTATAAAATTCCAGATGGCAGACCTTAGTTCCTTGTGGTATCAAACCATTGCAATGAAATGGCACTCCTATGCAACTGTGCAGGACAAGCCCGGTGGATGAGGTACTCTGCACGTACTATTGCTTGGTCTTATGTTCAGCTCCATCAAGGAGTGTAGCACATCATTCATTGATCCTTCTTCAATTGCAATTCCGAGAAAAACCAGCCATTTAAAAATGTGTGTGCAATGCTCCATCCAAAAGGCATTTCTTGGCTCTAGCATGATGCAGCCATCCTGACCAGAAGTAAACATGCCAGGAGTCAGAAGTGGAACAGAGGGAGGAATGTGGACTTTAGCAGAAGTCTATATCCACATACCAGCCAAGGGACAGGAGGACCATGGAAGACTGAACCAGTAGGATGAACACACAGGGTGGTGGCCATGGGAGCGATTGCAAAAGGCACCCAAGGCTCTGAGTGCATCCAAGGGGACTAACCATACTAACATCATGTTGACGGGAATATACCATTGTGAGAGGAGCACACATTACACCTGCACTGAGGGATCTTCACTGGCTGCCAGTATGCTACCAGGCCAGGCTTAAAGTTTAACAACAGGGGACCCAGGTACCTGAGAGATCACTTCCCCTCTATGTACCAGCACCACCACCACTCCAGCTGTCAGCTTCTTGTGGTGCTGCGTGCTCCTAAGGTCTCTGCTGTGGTGACACGGAGCAGAGCTTTGAGGGCACCATCTCTTATATTGTGGAACTTCCTTTGGTGGCTATCAGATAGGGCTGACCTTCTGGGGATTTTGGCACCTATTGAAGAAAAGTTTTATTCCATCAAATCTCCTCAGGAAGATCATTCTGGTCTGGTTACACTTTGGAACAGTGTGAGGTAATTTTGATAGGTCCCCCCCCCGCTTTGGTTATTAATACATTATACAGTGGTACCTCAACTTACGAATGCCTCGACTTACGATACGAAGGTTTTGACTTCCAAAGTCGGCAAACCCGGAAGTGCTTTGCGCATGCGCAAAATGGACGCTTCGGCTTACGAAGGACTTGACATCCGAAGAGCACCGCGGAACGGATCGCCTTCATAAGTCAAGGTACCACTGTATTGTGTTGATATATTATATTGTGATGACTTTGAGGATCTCTTTGCATATACTGTATAGTTATTAATTAATTCCAAATAAATAATAGTTCCAGGTATCTGGTATGGCAAGGCCACAGCTGTATCGAAAGAAAGCACTTCACACAGCACATAAACTATGGAATTCATTCCCACAAGAAACAGTGATGGCCATTAACTTAGTTGGCTTTAAACGGTGATTAGACAGGTTCACTGAGGAGAATGCTCTTGATACTTCTGTTCTACCTCCACTGTTAGAGACAGCATGCCTCTGAATACCATTTACAGTGGTACCTCAGGTTACAGATGCAGGGCAGTCTCGAGCAGGTCGCGCGCCCTGGCGCTGAGGGGCAGAGATCACTCCGGCGCCCCCGCCCTCGCAGGATGCAGCGCAGCTTCCGCACGGCTTTGACGCGTGGCGCCCGGCCTATCGGCCCAGTGCCCTAGTGCCCTGCACCAACGGCTCTCTACCTAGAGCCGGCCCTGTACAGACGCTTCAGGTTACAGACTCCGCTAACCCAGAACTAGTACCTTGAGTTAAGAACTTTGCTTCAGGATGAGAACAGAAATCGCATGGCGGTGGCACAGCGGCAGTGGGAGGCCCCATTAGCTAAAGTGGTACCTCAGGTTAAGAACAGTTTCAGGTTAAGAGCAGACCTCCAGAACGAATTAAGTTCTTAACCCGAGGTACCACTGTACCAGGAATCACACGCTTTTGGCTTCCATAGGCAACTGGTTCGCCACTGTGAGAACAGGATGCTGGATTAGATGGGTCTTTGGTCAGCAGGGCTCTTCTGTGTCCTATGAGCATCCTAGGAGGTAGACGTAAGATGCTGCCTTTCTGGAGGGCTCTATCTTCTCACATCATTTCATGACATTGATGACATTCACTGCAGGAAAAGCAAGGAGAGGAAAGCAAGGAAAAGTACTGAATGCCTATACACTGTTGGCCCAGGTTCAAAGTTCTTGCATTAATTAACAAGGTCTCTTAGACACTTGGGTAGAGGATACTTCATAAACTACCTGATTCCTTATATCCTGGCCTGATCACTAAGATCCTCAGTAACTGTTAGTGGTCCCCCTGGCTCAGATGTATGGCTCAGATCCACCAGGAGCCATATTGTGGGCCCAATTTTGTGGAATTCCTTCCCAGCTGAAATCAGACAGCCACCCTACCTGATTAATGTTCAGCACCTACCAAATACTTTTTAAAATTATTATTCCAGCATGCATTTAAAGCAGGCTTCCTCAAACCCGGCCCTCCAGATGTTTTTGGCCTACAACTCTCATGATCCCTAGCTAGCAAGACCAGTGGTCAGGGATGATGGGAATTGTAATCTCAAAACATCTGGAGGGCCGAGTTTGAGGAAGCCTGAATTAAAGGGATCTCTGAATATATATTTACATTTTAAACTGTTTTTATCTTTATTGCATGTATTGAGCTTGATGCACACCTCTTAGAAACAATAATAATCAAGCGGTATATAAATTGTTTAACTAAAAATAAAAAAAAAGGCATGGGCGTTTACTACTTGAAAATGGCCTTCTAAGCCATTGCACATGCTTTAGATGCATCACCAATAATTAAAAGCAGTATGAAAGTAATACAGAGTTGAACAGAACGGAATGTTGGCATGGAAAGTGATGTCATGTAGAACAGAACATTAAAATTATTTAAGCGCAGGCACTTATTCTTTCTTACATGCACATCAATCTGCACCCTTCAGTGAAAAAGAACTGAGCAGTCTTCATGATCAAAAACTCCAGATGTATATCAAAGAGCAACAAGAAGCTTAAAATAGGGGGAGCAAGCTATAAAACCCTAGACTATAGTCATAGGGAATATTGGGTGTGGGTGGGTGTTTGAATTAAGATAATAGAATTTTGATGTTTTTTTGCAAACTAATTCAAGTTTGGAGAAATTTATAGAGAATTACCCTCTCCAATTAATTAGGACTGCCATGCTCTGTAATGACCAAAGGCCAATGCAAGAATGTAAATTTCCTTCCCAAGGGACTCCTTTGCTGAAGGAATTATCTATTTCCTCCTGGATTTTTGCAAAAGCCACAGAAGACGCAGACTTGCGTGCTTTCAGCCCAAGGCCTTGAGAATGGGCTGAGGGAGGTGGGACACTCCGCACTAGTGTCCACTTGGGCAGGCAAACCCTGTAATTTAAGGTCAATGCCGGTGCCATTTGGAGAGGAGCTCACATTTCCTTAACTGCAAACAGCAAGCTCAGAGTGTAATTACAGGATTAAAGGCGTGTTTTGGAGTCAAAACGGATGATTTTTGAAGCAAAGGTTACACTTTCAGTCTGCTTTCTAAGGCACATTCAGCCTGGTTTAACCCTGTCTGTGCTGTCAAAGGAGAAATATATGCTTTCCAGTAAGTATATCAGGAGCAATGTTCATTTACAGTGTAATAAGCAATATCAAAAAACAGGCAAGCATTTATCTCACAGACATTAGAGGAACATCAGGGAGCTGTGATGGGTTATGGTACCCTGGCGTGTGTCTACTGTACACTGTAATTCCAGAACAAAGGCTGTGAATGTAAGGCAAACACCCTTGCCACAGAAAGTGTGACGCAGACAACTGTCCCTTTGCTGGAAATAAGGCTTGTCGTTTTAAGGCAGGTCTGACTGTGGTGTCTTTTGTGATAAATCATGATCGATTTGAGGACCCCCATATCTGTAGTCCCAGGCAAGCAGGAAAACCAGATGTTTATAGAGCCACTATTGGCCCTCATGTTGTCTTCAAGGTCACCAGAAGGTCCCATGCAACTTTGATGCAGTGCCTTAGATTTAGGATCCACAGCATCTAGGTTGCATGCACTGGCGGAGGAACGTGGGTGCGGAGGGAGTGGACTGCCTCCGGCACCACTATTATGGTAGGGTGCCATCACAGCGTCCATCCCCCCAACATGCGCTGCACTCACCCCCACACATCGGGCACCACACCCCCACAGGTGGCATGCCATGCCCCCGGAATGCATGCCACGGCGCTGCGGGCAGTGCGCCACACCCTCGCAGGTGGCGTACCATGCCCCTGGGATGCTTGCCACACCCCCGGAATGCACATCATGCCCCCAGGGGTGCCAGCCACGCCCCCGTCTGCTCTCCGCCTGCCCCCAGTAGCGGAGCATGCAGCTTCGCCACTGGTTGCATGGGGCCTTCTGGTGACCTTGAAGATGACTTGGAGGGGTAAACACTTGGGGGGATAAGTCCCCATCTGTAGAACGCTACTCAGGAGCTATTCCTAGTGTCATATATTACAAAGGCTAGCCCCCTCTACCCAAAGAGCTGTCCAAGGAAACTTGAAGGCAACTACTGTTTGAAGAGCTGCCCAGTCCGTCCTAAGAATGGAGGGAAGGAGCCTGCAACTAAGTAGCCCATCAACAGTGACTACCTGGTCAGCAAGCTGAGCAGGTCACCAGGTCACAGTGTTTCCTACTGCCATGAAATATTTATATTTAAATGACAGCAGCTCTTTCTAAAATTGAAGATATATTCGGATATGCACATTTTATGCTTATCTGTGTCTTCTTTTGTCCTTTTTTTTTGGTTATTGTTGCATTGCCTCTATCTTGCTGATGCAAAAGCGAACACCCTAGATATTCCTGCTGGTGCGAGGAGAGGTGATTTGCACCAATTAGCCTTCCTCCCGCGCCCCTGGAAATCTGGTCTAGATGGTTGAGAACCCTCTGGAACACTGTGGAAGATGGTGCTGGCATCGTTGGGTGGAACATTCCAGAAGGTCCAGTCAGGAAGTCCACGGACTGTGTTAAGTTAGGAGATGAGTACAGAGAGCATGGCTGATTAAAAGTCTAGCCTTGCCCACCGTGATCTTGTTTCACTCATTCAAGTGGAAAATGTGAAAAGGGATTTGGCGTGCATTCCTTTAAACCTTCCCTCACTCAATTCAGACAGACAAGCACACATCTGCCTAGTCAGCACTTTTAAGTAGGAGACCTAAAGAGACATGAAATATACCTGCAACAAAAGGACAGGGAAAACAAGATTTCAGGTTCTGCCATGTCTGGGCAAAAACAGCAGTAATGGGTTTAACCTCTCGATTGATTCTCTGATAAAGTTGTGCCTCACACTGCTAGCTGGAGGGGGAAAGCTGAGTTGTCCTCCTCTTCCTCGGAGCTTCTGTGATTTCAACAGCTTCAAGATAGGCAGACATTAAATAAGCAAAGTTTTCCCCATCTAAGGAATCTGATTTCCCACTCTTCTTGGGTAACTGTTCAAAGGTGGTTTTGGCCCCACCTTAGTGGTGACCCCAGGGATATCTCTTTACTTTCTCCAACACAAATGAATGGCTGCAATTTGATACTACGGGGGAATGTAAAGTTCTGTAATAGCACCCCCAAGTGCAATTGGGTGGCTCAGATGTTGTTGATATGGTTCCTGCAAGATGGAGTATTTAGACCCCGCCATCACCCATCCTGATAACAGGCCTTTTTTCTCAAACTCATCATTTATAGACCATTTTTTAAGTATTATCAGGCTGCAAACACTTACTTGAAAGTAACACAAAAAGTGCAAACACTTACTTGAAAGTAAGCCTCACTGAATTTTAAAGTACACTTCTCAATAGACATGCACAGAATAGTACTCTGAGCACTGTGTATGATTCTTTTGTTCCTTCATCCCCCAAGCAGCCCTGTGAAATCTATTTACACATTTAATAATTTCAATGGGAAGAATTCAATGCAGTGCTATGGTAATCGCTCCATTAGCACAAGCATTTCAACTTGTCAGGTGGAACGATCCCCCTGTCTCCCCCCCCTCCCCAGCAACATGCTGTGTTGGGGTTTCCCCAAACTTCCCAAAGCCAATTTAGATGGCATGGGGTGGCTGGCCTGGGGGGGGGAATAAAGCGTGAAAGTCCCCCATTGCACTAGCAGAAGCGCCTGCATCTGCTTCTGCCGGCAGGACTCATTAGTTAAATCTGACTCAATATACTGGGTATTCATTAGATCTTCTTCAACTGTGGATCTCAGGGCAGCTTACAGATAAAGCCAAGATAATGCACTAAAAAGATATCTCAAATGATAAATCACAGCAAGCTGTTTAAAAGCCCAGCATCAACTTGTTTTATTTTATGAATGGCATTTTTGTGCTGCCCAATAACAAAGTCCTCTGTGTGGCTTTCGAAGCCAATCAAATATGACAATTCAAATAAAAACAACTACCCATTTTTTTTAAGTAGCACAATATTGAGCAGTGAAGGTTATCATTGATAGCAGCAGGCTACTCTATAGTACAAGATTTTAAAACAAACTTTCAAGGGGGGGAACCATGAAAGGGGTGGATATATGCCTAGTCTATGCAGAGCCACAGAGTCTATGCAGAGTCTAACACAGTGTAATGCAGGCTAATGACCCATTTACATCAATGGGACTTCAAAGCACATAGGATTTCACTGGTTCTAGGCAAACTTACAGGTTATCACTGGTGTACATTGTAAAGGCCTTTGGCTATATACAATAAATTGATTGATTGATTGATTATTGATTGACTCACTGGTTCTCTGTAAAAACGTCCCAAGTTCCCTGAGAGCCAGGTCTAGGCAGAATGTGATTCTTCTTTGTCCTACAGAACTCTTCTCACATGCTTGTCACTTCAGTGGCAAAAGCAGTAAGTCATCAAGCATAATATTTGAAACGTTGTACTTTCAATTCGTCCTGATCAAAGTAGGTGTTTGAATTGCACCCTAAGAAAATGTGTGAGGCAGAAGATTTCAGACTTCCAGGCAAGTCATTAAAGCAGAAGATGTAGGAGTGGGAAGCATCACTTCCCCCAGATTTGCCAAGTTTGTGTTGCTCTGTGATGTCAGGAGGCTTCGTTGCAAGTTGTTTCCACCACCGGCGAACTTCAGGCAGACCTTTCCATTCCTCAGCAAAGGAGAATTTAATTTGAACTTGGAATTGGAACACTGACAGGAAACAGCTTATAATTTGCAGAAGTGTTTATAATTTCGCAGAAAAACAATGTATGTCCAAGTCTGTGTATCTTTTAAGATTCCTTTCAGCAAGCCATACTTCCTTACCTTGGGGCAATGAAGCTTCTGTGTACATTTTTTAAAAAATTTTTTTCTCCTCACCTCCAGCACACACACACACACTTTTGAGCTTCACCATCCCTGGCTTAGTAAGAATAACCAAGTTGTATCCACTTGGAGAAAATCATGTCCACTTTGCTGCTCCCCAGGTCCTGCTGCTGCCATGCCACCAAGAACTAAGGCTTGGTTTGATTTAGTGTTGCATGTGAACAAGACCAATGTCTCTTAATAATGTGTAAAAATCAGAGTCAGAAAAGCAAGAAAAACCAGAAAGTCTGAACTGAGAAGGCATAAAATTCAAAGTCACCCGTCACGAAAAGGGGTCAAGATGGTCTGGGGAAAGCCCCAATTAACATTTTTGGAAGCCATTTGCCTGAGCTTGCATGTGTTCCAGAACAATCCTTGAGGTCTGGAATGTGTCCAGCCAAGTGCCACCATTCCCACAGAAACCTAGAGACACACCAAGCAGTTATAAACCACAGGCATCAGCTGTGGCAACAGGAATGTTTTCTGTATCTATTTTAAGTGTTCAAATTGAGGAGAAGGCAAAACTGGGTGTTGGCTGAGGGGATGGGCAAGTTGGTGGAGGGGGAGCAGAACCTGATATCAGACACAGCCTTGCATCATGGCATCTTGGAGCAGTTAGACTATTATAACTTGTGTCAAGTGTTTGGGGACATATTGATGAAAAGAAATTCAGGACTACTGGTGGGCTGGTGGGGGCAGTAGCACACACACACACCATGCCATATACTGAGATGTTCCTTTTTTAAAAAAAAAAAAAGTTTTAATTGAGTTTCCATAGCATTACAATCAGTAACAAACAAAACATAACTATCAACAAACATCACTGGTCTCCCGAGAAGAAAATAAAGGACTATATCCATACATGCAATAAATTCCACATACATCACTATGTTGAGTGAAGATATCCCCTCCACAGTGTTGAATGAGACAATGGTTTATTGACATAACTTATGAATGGCAACTACTGTATGCAGCATTAAAGGGGTCATGTTTAGCCCACCTTTTGATTACTCTTCCATTTTATATAAGATAATAAGATAGCTCTATATCGTGGGATTTTACTCTGAAATGCCTGTCAAAGATAGGCAAATTGGGGCATTAAAGTCATGGAGTCAAATGGAAAATTGGTTTTTCCCTTGTGATCTCTCTGTCTGGGGAGTTGGCTACCAATTACACAAGAGATAATTGTCACAGAGAAGATTGCCACAGAGAATCAAGTCAAGCAGAAAGGTCTCTTACTGAACAAGTTGCTCCGGCTCTAAAGTGGGACAAGAAAGGTAGAAGCCAGGGATTTTGTGAGGCTTAGACTTAGGAGTCCTGCACTCTGAATTTATGACTGAATACCACAAGACTGCCTCATAGTGGCAGTGGGAAGATCAGAGGTGGGGTTTTTGCATCTTCCCTCCCTTCTATGAAGCTCCAGAAATGGAGCCCAGAGGTTCATGGGGGGATGTAGTTCTCACAAAGGAAATTGCAGTTACATTGATCTTTGGGACAGCTACATCCACTTGACCTACCATGTTCAATTGATAGACATGCTGCTAATCTCTTTCCTCTCTCCACTCACTGCCTCTGCATGTGGTGGTGGTAGAGCAGTGTTTCCCAACCAGTGTGCCTCCAGATGTTTTGGGACTACAACTCCCATCATTCCTGACCACTGGTCTTGCTAGCTAGGGATGATGGGAGTTGTAGTCCCAAAACATCTGGAGGCACACTGGTTGGGAAACACTGTGGTAGAGGAAGAGGTGGCAATGGCTGCGGAGGATGACAACTGGGTGAAAGGAATAGGCTAGCGCTTCATGAAAAGTGAGAATGGACCAAAACCCTCTCAACTACATGCTGCTTGGGAGGTGTCTGGCAAATTGATTTGGACCCCAGATTAGGGTTGGGTCAGCCCCAGAGCATCCAAGTACTGGATCAGGGTCTAGATTGGATGGGGGGGCTGTGCACACCCACAATTTCTACCTCCAAAATCAAAGGCAGCATGCCTCTGTGTACTGAGCAAAAAAGTGTAGATAAATAGGTACAACTGCGACAGGAAGGTAAAGAGCGTTTCCATGCGCTCTGGCACTCATCACTGCATCCCATTGCACCAGAAGCGGTTTAGTCGTGCTGGCCACATGATCCAGAAAGCTGTCTACGGACAAATGCTGGCTCCCTCGGCTTGAAGGGAGATGAGTGCTGCACCCCATAGTCACAGTAGGTACAATCCAGATGAACACACATCACCTCCCTGTGTTCATTCTTTCTGATACATTGTCTGGCCAGGGCTAAAACAGCAGGGGATCCAATGCAAAATTTGCAGAACCAAGCAGAAATACGGCAAGGAAGTTCAGCACTGTGAATGACACAATTCTAATCAAAACATGCACGAGTTCACAGCAGTCGTTTAAAAAAGAAGAAGGCATATCCCATCCCAGAAATTGCCTGGTACAGTTTGGCCAACTGATTTCAGAGCTACTGTGGGTAAAAAATAAAATGAAAAAAACACACACAAAGACCAGGAAGGAAGGAAACAAGACTAGAATCCAAAGATCCATGTACTGTGCACTATTTCCACAATGTTCTTAACATTGGAACTCTAAAAGAAGACCTGGGAACATAAACACAGACCTTCTTCTTTTAAAACAGAGACATTTTCAAACCATCAGGAGCTGTGTCAGTTGAGCTTAATCCTTCATATATATCCTCCCCCCCTGGGAAATGAATGCAGCATGGCCTTGTGGTTAAGAAAGAAATGAACTCTGGAAAGTCCAGCCTGGAGATCTGGGATGTTTGAGGTCATCCACTTGGCTTGCTGCTGCCTGCAACTTGGTGAGCGGCCAGGCGAAAGGAAGGGCTGTTTCCCCTAAAATGATTTTGTGGGATCAGTAAATTTATCAAAATACTCTCAAAGCCATTTTAATGACAAAATGTGGGAACCTATCCTCCACCGAACCTCGGCTTTTCCATCCTAAAGTAGCCTATTGGTCCAGCTCGTCTGTTATCCTTCCTGTGGCTGCAGCCAATTCCTCATGCCTTGGAGGAAGACAGTAAGCCTCTATAAAGCACCTGGCCAATTCTACAGCACTGCAGAACAGCGGTGGAAAGACAGAGAGGGAGGGGGGGAAAACAGCTCTTTCCTGGCCCCTGCAATGATCTTAGCATGCTAAAGCAAGTGATCTGGTTACTGTGCTCGGCTGCAAGTGGTAGTGATCAAACCTCCATTAACCTACCCTTGATATTTAAATTCACTCTGCAAGTTCAAGAGGTTTCTTGTCCATTTGCAACGAACAGCTTGCCTTTCATTTTATTTATTCCTTCCCCCACCGCCTAATGTGAAAGCCAGTTTCCAACTTTGGTCACACCTCTCCAGAGGGACCTCTTGGAAAGAGGCAGCCATGGGCTCCATTCAGTGACTAAGAGCAGGTGATCTCCAATATTTGAGGAGACATGGGGCAGGAAGAGGCTATGGCTTTAAACCAATCGGAGATGTGAAGTCCCATTCAGAGTTGCCTAACTGCCTGATATTCCCCTGCAGGATAAAGCTGCACCAACTTACTTAGATGCCCACCAGCTCCTCCTCTTCACGTTGGTTTGCACAGCTTCCAGGTGAGCAAGCCAGCAAAATTCTCCTTTACACTAGGCTGATTCTAGGCTTCACAGAGAGGATCCCCCTGTATACACAGACTCTGTTTAATTCACCCTGTCCAAGCAACAGATCTGAACTTGTTTACATTGTGCAGTGGGACACAGTAAGTCACAGGATGAGAGTCCAGAACATTCTTTGTTGCTATCAATTATTGATGGAAAATGATAAGGATGAGCCGACTTTGAAGAAATATGAGGAAATTAAAGGACATATGACAGACTGGCTTCAATATTTTCAGCTAAATCAAAGATAAGAGGGAAGGTCTTGCAAAAGAAACATCTAAATTTTTAAAAAAGAGTTAACTCACAATAAAGGAAAATACATCTCACGAATTTATGACTCTTTATTAGAATGGGAAACTAAAGAAGAACAAGTCAAAGTTGTAGTGGTAAAGTAGGTGCAGGACCTGGGATACAACATTTGCATGGAACAATGGGAAAGATTATGGAGGACAGATATGAAATTCATGGCATGCTACAACCTCAGAGAAAACACAATGAAGATGATATACAGATGGCACCAACACCACTCTAAAACTTGCCAAAATGTATAAAGGTAGGTCGCCAACATGTTGGAGATGTAAAAAGGATATAGGGTCTTTTTTCCATATGTGGTGGAACTGTGAAGTTATCCGTGAATTTTGGAATAACATCCATAGTGAACTTTAAAAACGACAGTATTTAAATTTACATTTTAAAAAAGACCAGAAATCCTCCCATTAGGTATATTACCAACAGAATTTAAGAAAAAATATGAGACCATTGTTTATGTACACAATCACGGCAGCCAGGATAATGGTGGCAAGAAACTGGAAAAATGAAATTTTGCCAACAGTAACAGATTGGCAGATTCTCATGATAGAATACCTACAATTAGCCAAACTGCCGAGAAAAATTAGAGGAGTGTCAAATCAGAAAGTATATGGAGAATGGAAAATATTTAAAGAATACTTAAAAACATATTGTACAAATAATAAAATACTTGCAGAACTAGATTGATACTTGTAAGCAAAAAATGTATGAGATTCCGTTCTGGATTATATATACTTATCAAAAAAATGAAAAAACATGAATCTGTGCAAGAGAATACAGTTAATATAAGCAGTATAATGAGAATGATTGGAAGTTATAGATTTTAATTTGTTAGTCAATTGTAATATGTCATATGTTTCATGTTATTTTTATTTCATTTGTTTTTTATTGTATTGTTTTTGTTTTGTATGATTTGTTATTTATGTATATATATATGAATGGGATATTAATAAAGATTTATTAAAAAGACAGAACATTCTTTGTTTGTCAAACAGACAGCATGGCAAATGCAAATAAAAGCAGGTGGGGGTAGGAAATTGATTGGAATCATAAAGGGACACATTCAGGAAACCTCTTATGTCTAAATCAGCCACTCCACATTGTCACATCTGTAAGCAGTATAAACAAAAGAATTTCAGAGGATTGTGAATACATAGGCAACTCTGTGCAATAAGTTGCTTTGTAAGTCATTTCACACTTGATTCAGTAGTTCTAGAAGCATTATTCTTTCACCTGTCCAGAAAAATAAATAAATCCATTATTGTATATCAGTTCTGAAACTCCATGGAATAAACCAAGCACTGAGGACCTCTGTTGATCCACAGTTTATCTTTTCAATGGCATCCTTTTCCATTCCAGTTTTGGAATGCTAATTGGCCATAGAAGAAAGGGTGGTGACTGGATGGCTTCCTTCTGATGTCATATATAATTTCTTTGACATGGAAAGGATATAAAGGGGGAGTTGGAAAGTTCTGTAGCAGTTAGGATTGGCCAGCAGTAGCAAGCCACTAGTAATTCCAAGGGGAAACTTGGGTGCATTTTTGATTAGAATCAGCTGGAACTGAGCATGATAAAAATGTAATTTGCTCCTAATACTAATTTTCTTTGACTCATACTTGTGGAAACCAAACATACAGGGATTTGTTTGACTGGAAAAAGATGAAGGAAATGCCCAGGTATTTAAACCAGGATGCATCCATGTTGGTTGAGTTTCATGGGTACATTAGTAAAACCTTACTCTCTTTCAGTCCACGGGCTGACTTGCCAAAGTCATCAGTACAAGCTGTGACTACCCCTAAATGCTCCATGCAACTTGCCTGCTCTCTATAAGGACATATTGTTCTAACTATTACATATTACAACGATTGCATGCAGAACATGGGTAAAGTTTAAATAGAAGATTTTGTGTTTAAGGGCTGCTCCATGTGTTACGTTTTTAGTGTGTACCCATACTGTACACATCAAAACCACAGAATTAATGTTTAAAAAGATGCATTTTGGAACACATGTGCAATATGATACATGCTTCAAGGAACTTCCAATTATCTGCAGCTCCTTGCACTCATAGGAAAAGTTTGTTTTCCTTTCATAATGTGTGAAGAACCCAGCACAGGTCATTTTGTGACTTAGATTGAGGGCCAAGTTTGAAATTTAGGAACCATGTCTGATCTTGCAAAGTCCTAGACTCATAAACTTGGCTTCATTTGCTGTGTACTGTGTGTTTTGATGTTTTCATTGTTATATATACTGTCCTTTCATGCTGTCATTTCCTCCTATATACATAAACCAAAAAATACAGCATACAAGAGAGTGAGGAAGCAGCACTGGTGGCAGGTGTTTAACAAAGGAAGAGAGGTGCTTACAGAGCAGGCTGCTAGCCACAGTGTGAAGACTGTTGGAGTAAAGGAAATATATTTCCTTCTCTTGAGTTCGTAGTTAGTGCATGTGCTGCTTTGAACCATGTGAGTGCATTGTTTGTCCAGCAATCTAGCTAGCACTCCTTTGTAAGCCTCTTTGTCTAAGTTAACCTCACCTCTAAAAGCCAAGCCATTTTGTTTGTTCTTCTTTCCAGACTTTCTCTCTTATCTCCATGAATATAGCCTTTAAACTCCAGAAACTCTAAATGATTATTCTAATCTAATTCATCCAAGCTGCAAGGTCTCCTAACAAGGTCCTGCCTTATTAAATGTGGCTGCAGGGGGGAACGACACTTCACAGCACTGTGAACTGAGCTCTGTGAAGCACCTCACCCCCTCCTTTAAAAAAGGATGGAGGTTGTGGTGAGCTGTGAAGGGATAGGTGAGGTGTGAGAGAGATGTAAAGGGAAGAGCCTTGGTCAACTGTAGGGGGAAGCTGATTAACAAAGGGGTAGGTGGCATTGGTGAGCAGAGCACCTAGTAAAAATAATATTTCTTTAGCTGTCATTTAACAAGAAACCATTGCCCCTGACACCCACATTTCTTCGGAGCAGAACCCTTAAGTCAGATTTCCAGCTAGAGGCAGGAGGATTGCAGCCCCCCCTGGTCTTCTTAATTTCTGTTCTGATCAAAGTAGATAATTCAAAGACCTCTAACCAATTCCAATTGAACTGTCTTAAATCAAGGACAGAGGGGCAGAGCCCCTGTGTCAGCTATATATGATGGCCTTTAGGACATTACAACAAGCCCAATGTCAGATTTAAACTTCTCTTGAGAAAAGGATGTGAATATTTATATAAAGGAAAAGGACTGGAATACACTTTGGAATTCTAAACTTTACAAATCAGGATCTGTACATGTGAGAAGATGTTCCTTAAAAATTCTATACCAATGACATCGTACACCTGTTCAGCTATCTCATATACTTCCGACAAATCACTGTATACTGCTATTATTTTAGTTGTGTTGCTTTCAAGGTGTTCTCGATTTCTGTGTACTATTGCTGTACTTATTATGTTGTGCACTGTCCTGTGTTTGTCAAGAGGAAGGGCAGTATATAAATAAAAACAAACAAACAAACAAGCAGCATCAGCATCTGCTTGGCCTTTGTGGGAACAGAATGCTGGACTAGATGAACTTTTGGTCAGATCCAGGAGGGCTTTTCATACATTCTTACATATAAAATTAAAGTAAAGCATGGATGGAGAACAAGGTGAGATGCTTTTTTTCAGTATTACTCAGATAGCAAGGGGATCTTAAGTACGGTAGGCACAGACACTGGGGAGAAAGTAGCACTGAATAAGATATAATCACTCACACAGTTTACATCCATTTTCATTTGCCGCATTTGTCTTCCACCTCTGGCTTCTGCTGCTGTATTGTGGCAGGATTACCAATACAGATTTTACACTGCCTGTGTTTGCAGCTGTTGTCTCACTCTTTGCAGCTGCGGGAATCATGCTTCTCTCCTGTCTTTGGTTCCCTCCACATCTTTCCAGTGAATTGAGTTCTGCCAACCATTTCTTCGGCCCATGAGGACATCTGCTGGTTGGGGGCGGGCATGGGATGGGCTCACTGTCCCTTCCTTGTGTGCCTGGTCAAAGAAACTACTCAGAAGATTGCAGCAGATGGTTTTAACTAAGAGTTGTGAGGGGTTGTTTTTTTAAGTGTTAACTAGCCAACAAGTAAGCTCAAACATCAGGTTTGTTTGCTTGTCTTTTCTTTCCTGTGACACAGCTGAGCTCGGAAACATTATGGTCAAAGGGTGTGGACTGGACTTCTCTGGAGCAGAGGAAATGAACTTATTCTGGAACCCAAAAGAACAATCCTCTGTACTGTGACGATCTCTGAAAGAGCCTTAAATTGGGATTGCTGAAATAACTTGCTTGGAATGGAAAGTATTGCAATACCATCTAGGGTCAAAAAGCCACCAATGCTCTTGTAGTAATTACAGCCTATGGATCAAGGAAGACACATAGCTGGCCCTGCCATTAGGGCAAAAGTGGCAGGTGTTGTGTGTGGGAATGTTCAGGGTGGCAGGAGAGGATATATTGTTTATCAATATCCTTCCTAACTTGTGCTAGCTAAGTCCTTGATGTAACAGAGTTACATTCCCCCTTTTATATGCACAGCAGATAGCTGGTTGCAGGCTCGTGTGAGCCTCTCACTATTATACGTTCCTGGTAAGTTCCCTTGAATCCCTCTTAAAAGAATAAAGGCACAACAATCTTATTCAAAGTCAATAAAAGAAGATTACTCACATCAGTTCACAGTTGGATTCCTGAAGGCAGACTTAGTTACAAATATGTACATATGGATCTACCCCATATGGGGGAATAATCCCAGTGCTTCTGCTAGCTGAGAGCTAGCAGAGCCGTCCTAGCTAGAAGCTGGTCAAATGAAGAAGGAAGTCAAAAAGGTGTGACGCACGACTCATCCTTTTGTTACCAGGACAGGTTAGGTCATGACCACCTTCTATCACATACAAAGGCAGCAGCCAGGAGGAACAGGAAGTTTCGACTGGACTGGCTGGACCAAACATTCCCTCACATGTCTTCTCTAGCATTACAAGGAATGTTGTACTTGACTGCCTCTCATGGATCACATCCCACACTGTGGAGCAGTGTTTTGGCTGTTCTTTCTAAGCCCCAAAGCCATTCCCCTCTACCAGAGGATGGTGCTGTTGAAGCCAGTCCAGTTTGGCCTGGAATGACATGTCATCTTGTCTATTGCCTTAGACAGCAAGATATCTTGGATTGGCCCTGTGAAAGCATTCCCTTTCTTCATCTTAGACCTGCACAACTTGTGACTCACAAAGCCAGACACAGGCTTCTTCTTTGTTGAGGCAAGAGGGACCTGTACAGCTGACCTCTCTCTACATGTGCATCCATTTTTTTTTAATGGTTGCAGCCTTTTTTATCTAGAGCGACATAGCTCCATTAGACTAAATGGGGAGAATTAAAGAAACTATACCTGTGACCCACTCTTTGCAGGGGGGCTCCTCATAAGCTTTCATAGGTGCAGTGGTAAAAGGAACCCAGGGATTGTGGGAGTTTTATAACCCGCCCTGATCCTTGTCTGCAGTTGACATCCTTGGGTGATCAAGAAAAGTTTCAGGGGGGCTTCGGAGATATAGGGCTGGCTGAGTGAAAGTGAGTAAGCTGGGGGTTTTTCTCTGATTTGAATTAGAATCTAAACCAGAGCAGAATTTGGAGGATGTGCACTGCTGGGTTCTTCTTTGGCGTTAGCATTACGAGCCCCCTAAGGAATCTCCAGGCCTAATTCAACAAGCTTCACTGGCATCTGTAGTGGGCATTGAACTCAGAGCTGGCTCTGTCATTAGGCAAAGTGAAGCAATTGCATCTGGCACCGGGCACAAGGGGTAGCAAACTTGGTCTTCCCAGCCCCCCACATATTTGCCTTTTCAGCTCACCCAGCCACACTCAAATTGTATCCCTGTTAATCACTCTTCTGCCCCACTTACTCACATACACCCCTCAGATCAATTCATTTGTTACTGCTAAAATGGCAGAAGTCAAAGCCAGACCTCTGCTGTCTGCTCCTCTGTCTCAGATGTTCTTCAGAGAAGGCATTCTGGGTAAGGAGATTGCCTACACTGCCAGGGCTTTGCCTAACCATGCTTAGAATTTCTCCTTTAAATTTAGTGGGGGGGTTTAAAGGGACTTCTAGCTCCCTTTCATGCTGGCTACCTACCCTCCAACATTTCTCTGATGAAAATGGGGACGTCCCATTCCATAATGATAATTTTACTATTTATACCCAAAGCAATTTGCTGGCTTTCTCAAGTCACTCTGGACAGCTTCCAATATATATAAAAACATAATAAAACATTAAACATTAAAAAAACCCACTTCCCTATACAATGGTACCTCAGGTTAAGAACTTAATTCATTCTGGAGGTACATTCTTAACCTGAAACTGTACTTAACCTGAGGTACCACTTTAGCTAATGGGGCCTCCTGCTGCTGCCGCACGATTTCTGTTCTCATCCTGAAGCAAAGTTCTTAACCCAAGGTACTATTTCTGGGTTAGCGGAGTCTGTAACCTGAAGTGCCTGTAACCTGAAGCGTTTGTAACCCGAGGTACCACTGTACAGGATTGCCTTCAGACAGCTCAGGGGTTGGATAACTCCATACCCTCCAACATTTCTCCGATGAAAACAGGGACATCCTGAGGAAAAGTGGGACATTCTGGGATCAAATCAGAAACCGGGATGGCTTCTCTAAATCAGGGACATCCCTGGAAAATAGGGACACTTGGAGGGTCTGTGGCTAGGGATGATGGAATTGGAATCCAAAACATCTGGAGGGCACCAGGTTGGTAAAGGCTGCTCTGAAATGAGCCTGTCTCCTGTGGAACAGAAACTCGTGCATCACAGCCCTTTTCTTAGCAGTGTGACATTTAGGTTACAGGAAAGCCACGTGAAGCCAAGCTGGGGGTGTGTGGTGGAGGGGAGCATCAGCGTGTCATTCCCAAGCTAGCTCTTCCCACATCCCTTGTCTCACTAACAAAAGGGAAAGTATTTTTATTCATAGCTGTTTAGAAAGTGAATGGGTATGAATAAACAACGGTTGATATTTCTCCACTGCAGCCATCATGTCCTCTACGTAACATTCTCCAAAAATCTGTGGTGGAAATCAAGACCAGATCTCATCTGAAGTTTACCAGAATCTTTGGCAGGGGAAAAACATGAAAGGGGGGGGGGGCGGGGACTATGTAAAAATAAACCCCAATGTGAAGTTTAGTGAGTCCCTAGTTGACACTTAAGATGAATTGTAAGAAATACTTTTAGACTTTAGTGTCTTCAAGGTGGGGAACAGTTCTTAATATAATATAAATTCCATAGGATTGGCTTTGTAATACAGACTCCTATTTTGTTAGGATCCTGAGGATATGTGTCTTATTTATTACCATTACCATAATTATTAGAAATATTGTGTGGCTGGTAAATTTCTAGTCCTTTTGACAATATAAATATACAGAAAATGTAGGAATGGCTGCTCAAAAGGTTAGCTGCCAGTGAACAAAATATATTCATTCTTTATAGCTCCTTTCTCTTTGGGGACTCTCAGCCCTATTGGCCTATATTTCCCTGTTCATTTTCCTATTTATTTCCACTCTCTGTACTTTGCAGAAAGAATGGTGCTGTGTTATTTTATTTTTTTTATGCACCAAAGAGCTTCACAATACATTGTTTGATCTCAAAACAGCTCAGCAACCTAGATGCCCATCATTCCCATTTTAGAGACAAAGAACCAATCAGAGGGATGAGAATTCACCTGTGGCACACTCATAATAGGGATGGATAAATCCGTCCATTTCAGTTTCTCTCCATTTCTCATTTTTCCAGGTTTAAGCTGCATGTTTCCACATTGTAATTTTTTTCTTTTTTCCTTTCTTTTTTTAAAAAAAAGCCCTCATGGAAACCGACCAGCATTTTAGGGCAAATTTCACCTAATTTTGTGTGCAATTTTGCCTAAGTGTACACATGTTTGCAGGTCAGTTTTCCTTAAAGTAGCATGTTTCTGTCTATTAGTTTTGCTAATATCTGCATTTCTATCCTAGCATATATTTATTTTTGCCCATATTATTTAGCTGGAAGACTGTACTGCAAAGATTTGGACAAGTGTGAATTTTGAAGGATGGCTGCATTTCAGCTTGTGCATTGTTTTGAAAAGTGCGGATTAGGTAGGTTTGCTTTTAAATGTGAATGCAATTAAATTTCTTCCGCATCCCGATCTTACAAGGTGGTGCAAGAGTTCCCCCATCATTTTTTACCATTAAAAACATGCCCCTTCAAGCAACACAAGGCTCTCTTTTCTGCTTCCTGCTGGCTGTGCTTTGTGCAATGCCTTTGGAGTGACGCCACATCGTAACACTTTTGCATTGCTTACAAGATATTTCACAAAGTGCAGCCAATGGGAGATTTTCTCCACAGCTTCCCAACAGCTAAACGGCTTGGTGAGAATCAGTAAGGTAAGTGCCACTGCCTTCTCAGTTTGGTGCAATTACCCATACCTCCACCATGAAAAGGGACCCAGGTGGCGCTGTGGGTTAAACCACTGAGCCTAGGGCTTGCTGATCAGAAGGTCAGCGGTTCGAATCCCTGCGACGGGGTGAGTTCCTGTTGCTCGGTCCCAGCTCCTGCCAACCTAGCAGTTCGAAAGCACGTCAAAATGCAAGTAGATAAATAGGCGTTTCCGTGTGCTGCTCTGGTTCGCCAGAAGTGGCTTTGTCATGCTGGCCACATGACCTGGAAGCTATACGCCGGCTCCCTCAGCCAATAATGCGAGATGAGCGCGCAACCCCAGAGTCAGTCATGACTGGACCTAATGGTCAGGGGTCCCTTTACCTTTACCTTTACCACCATGAAAAGAGCAGCCCCAAACCAGTCCCTGTTTTTTGTAGCGGAGGAATATTTTTAGGTGTGGTATTGACCCAGCTTTAAACACAATGACTTTTAGGAACTTGCCTATAAAATGTTTGCAACTCTAGTAACCATGCTTCCAAAGAGGTTGGCAGAATGGTTATTGTTGCTTATATATATATAAAAAATTGTGTAGGGAAGTAGGCTGGCTCTGGATAACATCATTCTAATGCTTACTTTAGACACACACCCCATTTCCATCCTTTGCCCACAGATTCAGGAGACAATGAACTCTATTGCTCCTCCTTGGCTGAAAGGGAATGTCCCCTTCAAAACTGAAAGTGTGCTCCATGGGAAGATAAGCAGGGGACAGGATGTGAGGAATTATTGGGGGGGGGGATTAAATGATGGCGGGGTTTCAGAAAGAAAATGTGCACATGGCTCAGCCCAGGCCTGTGAGAGAAAAATATACAGCTGCTGGCACTCAACAGAAAGGAAGCTAGAAGACAAGTTTCTTCTTTACAGATTCCATTTGGTAAAAGGTACTAGTGGCCGTGAAACCCTGATATCTGCTCTTCCTGGCATCTCATAGTGTTGTTGTTTTCCTTGAAAAGAAAACTATACAAACTCTATATTCCTTAATAAATACAGCTTAGACAGGAATGCTGTTAAAGCAGATTTTAGAATAAAATTGACCATCTGTTGCCCATTAGACAATTGTCTGTTCCTGCTGCATTCTTATAAAATCCTTTTGGCAAGTGAGCGCCACATGTGCTTTATCTTCCAGTGTGGCCGCCTGAAAAGGGAATGACCCCAATTTAGGATTTTATAGAGGTTGGAGACTTGCTTTCTATTTTCCCAACTGGCCACTGCAGCAGCACATGTAGCGGAGTGTCTGTTGTTACTTCCAGAACAAACTAGCTCACTGCTTTCTTGCCCCAGCTGAGATTAAGTCACCTATCTGTTCTCCCTGGTTGTATATTTGAAATAGATTTTGGTATTTTAGGCTGGAACGACATGCTTCTGCTCTGGAAAGTTGGGTTGAAAGGGGTCAGAGCAACAGGTAGGCAGGGGGGCTGAACTTTTCCCAGGGTTCCAAGGTTCTCTTGGGAAAGTGGCAGGACATTTGTTTTGCGTCAAGTTCAATCTCCAGCACCTCAAGGAAAGACTCCTATCCGAAGAACTCTCTGGACAGTTGCTATCAGTCAGTGTACACAATACTGAACTGGATGGACTGATTCAGTATGAGGCAACATCCTATGTTCTGGATACGTCTTTGAGAGGGAAAACATACCTATGGAAACCCCCAACTGATGTGAATGATGCAGTGGGTGAACTGCAGTGGAGAACTGGCAGCAGGCAGGAACAAGAGATTTTGAAATGCCCATTTCTTGAGAAGCAGCTTAAAGCAAATTTGCACCTAGGAATCTGCTCTCGTACATGTTTGCCCCACCATTAGGGACACAAAGAAATGCATATGTTTGTGAAAACAGCATACAGAAATGCATTACTTTAGGGGAAATCACTTATATTATTTTAGGGGGAAGTGTTTATATTAGGCAAAATTACAGGCACATATATGTACATTAGGACAGATGTACATTTAAGATGCTGGTGTTTTTTGTGATGACTTTTTTTAAGGTCACTAACCATTTATGCAGAAATATTAAAAACTGATTTTAAGATGGGGAAAAATGGAAAAGTGAGATCCATCCCCACTATAGGCACATGAGAATGTCCTAGTCATATACTCACAAGTCAAAGTGCTCTAAGCACCCCAACTTTCTCCTTGAGTGACTGAGGAGTTTAAATGGATGAAGAGATGCACCTCCTTCTCTTGTCTTCCTAATAATCTGTTTCACAGGGGCAAAAAGGAGGTTCAGTTAGTGTTTCACTGCTTTCAGGGCCTTTGGTCCCTAATTCACTACAGATAGACATTTTTGTCATGTTATTGTATTTCTAAATTGTGAAATAATATTTGCATTGGTGTTTGGGAACTCAACCAATCCATAGTTTTGGAAATGCTTTTTGGCCACAGTTAGGAATTTTACAACTCAAGCCCATCCCTTGAAGAGCTGTGTTTCCTTTTCATCAAGCCAAGAGCAAAATGAGCTGAAGTCTGAGAACCAGGAAGAGAAAACAGTCACAAGAGCTGAAGAAGAAAACAGTTGACCGACGAAAACAGGAATAAGGATGCCTATTCATTCATACACCAGATCAAGAAAGGCAGGGAGGCAGCAATTACTGTGATGGAGAGACTGTGAGGTGACATCACTGGCCAAAACCAAAAGCCAAAAACATGGACATGGAAGGGTGGTGGAGGTCTGCACACAGTGATTTTGAAGGTATGTGCACCCAAAACACAAGAAATCAGAGCAGTCCACAGGCAGCCCCAACTTCATCTCATGCTAGCTATCCAAGCCACATGGCAGCTGCCTCTACTGGCCCAGCACAAGCAATGCAGTCATGTTTTATGTACCACAAATAACATGGCCTTTTCTTTTCTTCAGATTCCGCCTTAACCCTGCAGTTCCCTTCACCAGCATGTTGCTTCCTATTCTGCCCCAACCCCCCATGAGCAGATTTAGGGATACACAGGGGGCTGCAGAGGTATCAGCAAAAAATGTCTCTCCCACCCCCCCTTTCCACTCAGGGAAACCTTTGCTGAATCAAAGAGGCTTCTGTCAGTGAGCAGAGCCGTTGGGTCTTGGCTTGACCTTCAGCAGTGGGCATAGATCTGCTGTGCCCAATCTTGTGCACTCTAGATGTTTTGGACTACAGCTCCCATCATTTCTGACTACTGGCTACACTGGCTGGGGCTGATGGAAGTTGTCGCCCAAGAACATCTGGAGGTCATATTTGCTATCCTCAATTAAAAGCTCCAATTTGTCTTGCTTGTTTCCCATACTCTGTGCATTTGTGTAGAGACAACTGAAACCATGAGTCAATCCCTCCAGCTATTTCCTTCTTGTAGTTTCTTGCTCTTTATCAGGTTTCTGGAACACCACCTCATTTTCCTATGCATTAATGAAGCTATTATTCCCAGTACCAGGTGTTCTTCTATCATCTGTAATGTTGTCTCCCTCCCCACAGGATCTACTTTAAAGCTCTCCTGATCAAGTTTGTGAGACTCTTAGCAAACACATTCTCGATTTTGTATGAATTACTATTGTTGTTATATTGTTTTAGGCCTGTGTAGCTTATGTACATGACTACTCCATGTCCCTGACTCAGTGGAAGAGCTTTTGAGTTCCTCCAACCAATGGTGTAGCTCTAAGAGGGGCCCTGGTCATGGGAAAGTTTGTTGTTATTTGACTGTGACATGGATGTAGACATTTATAATGTTGTCTCCTACATTTTCCTTTTCTACAAACAAAATACAAAAAAATGAAGGGATGCTTCTAAAGAAGAAGAAGATCTCTGCCCCCACCCCCTGCCCAATACTAGTCGGACGGGACAGCATCAGATGTATATGCAGAGTTATTATTATTATTAAAATGCATAAAAGAATCTTGGAAGTAGAGTGCTAAGTGACATCTGGCAGTAAGCATAGTAGAACACACCTTCACTTATCAGCACCATTTTTAAGTGTACTTTTTAAAGCTCATCTTTTAATTTTTGCTAGGACCATTAAAAAATATATATTGAAGTACCTATGCAGCAGCCCTTGAATAAAAAGGCATGTGAGCACAAATCTAAATGCTGATTTTAAAAACATCTCGTATCACTCAATGACATCTTAGCAGCATGGTGTTTTGCTTTGTTTTGCCAAGCTTTTAATTTCTGCCCAAATCATTTTTAGCATTTCATTTTAAAATGGTTCTCACAGTATTAATGTACTGCAGAGTGTTCCAGTGCAACTTAAAGAACTGGTTTAAAAAACTGATTTAAAAAGAATTAGAAACAGCATGCTCAGAAGTGTCCCTTCTCAACCTACACAACTATGGTATATCACATCAACTAGTGTAGATACAGTAGTACAGGCATCCCCAAACTGTGGCCCTCCAGATGTTTTGGCCTACAACTCCCATGATCCCTAGCTAACAGGACCAGTGGTCAGGGATAATGGGAACTGTAGTCCAAAACATCTGGAGGGCCGAAGTTTGGGGATGCCTGCAGTAGTACATAGCAGGTTGTAGACAGGTAAGATGAGCCCTGCTGGATGAAGCCAGGAGCTTATCTAGTCCAATACCTGTCATCACAGTGGCCAACCCAATGCCCATGAGAAGCACACAACCACTGTATATGGTGGAGAGTCCATTGCAATTTTGTTCCTCTGCTAACATACATGTGGTGACTAAGTGCTAGCACCAAACAACCTGTAAGCCCCCACAATTCTTACTGTGCCACAGGCTTCCTTTGCCTTCTATTATGGCATGTTAACATGATTCTTCTTCTATAACTTATTCCTAGTATTTTATGTTTACTAAGCCCTGCAGTGGAATAATTAACTACTACCGGTAGAGTTGCAATTCCAGAAGTAATACCCACAGGGTGAGCTTGCTTTGTGGATCAGCACCTTTGCTGCTAGGGCAGTGCCCGTGATTGGAACCATCTTGCCTTGGATCTCGCCACAAAATAAATAAATAAAATAAAACGCTTCCCCTCCCCACCCAACCCAAGGCAGGCCTGTAAAGAACAAGGCTTTCAACACCCCCCATCCAAATATAGGTTGCTCTGATCCCCCTTCCCTACCACAGCCCTGGGGAGGATAATCATGTGGTGAGAGGACATCTGGGGACTGCAGGCGTACAGAGACATCCGTCCCCCTGCTTGTCACGTACAACAAACTTAAAGCAACTGCTCATTCTGGGGTGGCGGCGGGTTCCTCCACTATTTCTTCCTTTCTCTCAAGTTTTCAATAGCCACAGAACTTCCCAGTACTGACGCCATCACGAAACTCAGTCATCATACCAGATCATGGAGAGTGAAGACTTCCTCTGGCTCCCTCCTTTCTTCTGAGACATGTGGAATAGTGTGGTGACCAAATCATCACTGTCGGGGCTGGTGTGAAGATTACTGTTTTCTCCAGCCAAACCTCCCTCCATCTCTTAGATTCTAATAAAGGAACAGCAGCAGCGCTTAAAGTTGATTTCAGGCTCTTTCTTCCAGACACATTGTGCTGTGGCTAAATCCACTGCTCAGTTGGCCTACGAGAGAGGGAAACTCCAGGGCTGGGTAGTGACTGCTTCATCCTTAAATTGTGCAAAAGGGCTACATTTTTCACATGCAGCGTTTTACGTGTCCTCTTTCCAACCTCTCTTCCCTCCCCCTTGTGCTTCCACTCCATCCAGCCTGTTTGTCTCAATGTCTGGGCAGATGTTACTGTTTGCATTAAGAAGCAAAGAACTCGGGGCTACAGCTGGGCTGCAACCATCTGGATTTGGAATGGAGGAGGGAAATGGGGAGCAGTTGGAACCAGGGTTTCCATTTCAGCATGTGCTTTTAAAAGAGTAGCAGCTGGTTCCCACCACAGCCTTCACAAGCGCCTCTGCTCACATACATCTAGGCATGCTTCACTGGAACCCAAAGTGGGAGAGTGAATTTTTCTCACCTGCTTCAAAGGACAGATGCTACAGAGCCACTGAAGAAAAAAGCTCGTATGTCCCAATTAGTGCTTTGCCAAAAATTTATTCTGCCTTCCCCCACACTCCACCCTCTTCGATCAATTAATGAGAAATGTAATTGCATTTGAAAAATATCAAAGGGGAGGGGGGAATTTGGTGAAATTCTTATGGATCTGGTACACAGTGTTTATAGTGCTTACCTTGGCCAATGGATTTTGGGCTTTCCTTCTGCTGCATGCCACCCCAATCCCCGAGCAGTGCAAGACTCCTGGGGTTCCAGGCCCTTACCCAGGGTTCGGTATCCTTGGAATGAGGGACAGCGGAGACTGTGGTGTCTTCTGGATATATGGTTTATTTACACATATATACAACCTGAGTCTACAATTGAGGGGTTCACAACATTAAAACACCAAGAAGGCATTGCTTCTCCCATAGCCACTGTCTTGGATTTAAACACAAATCCAGCATGTCTCTCCCTTTCAGGCTTCTGCTTGCAGCTCGCTTAGTGGAGATCAGACACCTCCACTATGGTTTTTGTCCTTCTAACTACCAGCCAGTTGGTCAGCATTTTTCAGCTTTCCAAAGGTGCACTGCTTTCTGAAAACTCCACAATGTCCTTAGCTAGATTTCCTGTCAGTTGGTAAGAAGAGGAAGCTGCATATCATGCACCTGAGCACTGTCAGGTTATGCTATTTTTAAAAAAGAATTTTTATTTTAATTTTAAAACAAATCAGTGCAGAAAGGTAAAAGGAAGGGTTTCCCTTATAAACAAAATCAGTGAGCATGCCACTCTTGGGCATTCTAGATACTTACAGCCTCCCCAGCTTCCTGCACTTCAGTTAAAGCCCAGGGAAAGGCATCAAAAGAAATGGGGGGAGGGGAAGAAAAACCTCCCTTGGAGGTTTTTCAGAACAGAAAGCACCCACCGGGGAGGCTGCAGAGAGCTGGAAAGAATCATAATGGAAAGAAAGGCGCATATAGAATCCTGGGCCTTCTCATAACAATAAGGTATGTGCAACCAGTGTTAGAAACTGAGATATGAGAGCTAGGAAATAAATGGCACCTTAAACCTAGGTTATGGGCACTGCAACAGAGTGTCTAGGCGTGTTTTTTTTATAACAAAAATACAAAGCTGAAAATGAATGAACTGCAGCTAAAATCTTTTGTGCATTTTTCACATGGTCTAGTCCTATCTGAAGACTGCAAAAAACAAAGCCATGCTTCCCCTGCCTGCCCCCCCCCTAATATTCTTAAGAGGGTACTGTGACGTTTTTACGCTGTTTGTTATAGCTTTATCAACCCAACCCATCAAGGGTTAACTCAGACTCCGTGTGGACTGACTGGACATTCCAGGAGGGGAGGGGAATGGTTGAATGTTTAAAGAGAAGGGACAGCCGTTTTGTCCGTTGAGACGGTGCTGGGGAGCGGGAGTGTGAGGGTGGTTGTAAAGAAGATCTAGGAGAATAGGTTTAGGTTAGGTAGTTGTTAGGTTATCTAGCACATGAGTAACAAGCAGGCAAGGCCCTAAGGCAAGGCTGGATGGCACAGGGCGCCAGGGGGGCGCCCGCAAAGGCCGTGCTGCACCCGCCAGACAACCGCATGCTCGGAAACGGGGAGGGGGCGCCGGAGGGATAGTTCACACCCCAGCGCCAGGGCGCCAGCTACGCTTAAGACGGCCCTGGTGACAAGGTTATTACCATTGAAACTAAGCTTGTACAATAGGAATACCTTAAAGCAACCATTACGTTCTTGAGAAATAAAATTTCCAGTGTTAAAGTGCCAATCAGAAAATCGTCTGTGTTATTTTCCAGCCAAGTTACATGAAACTCATTCATGAGGACACCCATTAAAAAGACAACATTTCCTTCAAGAGTGGAACGTTGGGGTGTACCAAGAGGGCCAGCCAGGCAGACAGACCCAGGGTGTCATAAAGTTACCTCAGGGAAGGGGCAAGCTTTTACAGAAAGGGATTCTTAGAGGCAGAACTCCCTATACTGTGGACACAAGGGATAGTCTCAGATACAGCCCTGAACTTTAATAGGTACCTGGCCACGGTTGTGCTGGAAGAAGACTCTCTTTTGTATTAAAGAAAAGGAAATAGAATTAAACCCTTGAGTGCAGGAGGGAATACAGAAAGGCTAAGGGGAGCAATTGGGGGGGGGAGCCTCGGTTTACCCCAGACCATCCCTGTTAGTTCTGGCAATAAGTGAGAGGTAGAATAAATAAGACGGAAGCAAGGGTCTTTCGTCACAGGTACCTTCTCCAGTCTTCAGAGAGTGGCTGGAAGTGGGGAGGCAGAAAAAAGGTCCTCCTTTCCTTCTGGCAATGACAGTTTTAATTTGAAATCTTAGGCACAATACTGTGCCCAGAGCTCAGAAACTGCTTGCATTAATGAAATTCCCTGTTGCAAAAGGTGCGTAGAACAATGGGAATTTCAAACGCTGTGTGCAACTCGGCACTCACTATAAATAAATTAGAAAACATCCTATGAGTGAGGCAGAAAAATGGAAACCTCTTTTGCAAAGGAAGAACACTTTCAAGAAACCAAGGGACTAATTTCCGCACAGCACTAGTCCAAATACAACATGAGGGTGTAAGTCAAATGGATCTGCGCAGAGTATAGGATTTGATGCTGTAGGTCTCAGCTGTAACTTGGACCTCCTAACAACTACTTATGGCTTTCCATGGAAGACAATCTCAAATTTGGCTCCACATGCTCCACATGGTGAGAATGGCCCAGACTCTGCCCAGAAATCTCTAGCAAACTTAACAGAATAGATGTTATGGGAGATACTTGTCTACCCCCAATCCACATTTTTCCCATGCATTTTCCCTGTAACATCTAAAGAAAGAAATGTGTGGCCTCCATGTCATTGTGCTCAGCATTTCTCTGCCTACTGCAAGCACTCAGTGAACCAGAGTGGGAATGCAGACATGTTGAGCAAGATGCTGTCAAAACATGAATCACTGTCACTAGAGGTAACTGTCACTGCAAGTTCCTTTTGGGAAAATGAGAATGGGCAGTAGCCATGCATTCCCAGTAATGTTTGGGGTGAAATCCAGCAGAGGAGAAAGGAGGGCTAACCCTCAAGACTTCTGGCCAAAAGCTTCCAGGTCTTTTGCCCAGCTGCTCCCCACTCTTGAATTCCTAAGACTTTGAACTTAGTGTCATTGCTCACAATGCAGTCACAACCTCTGACTCCATGTGGCAGCTTGCCCATAGCTCTGTGCAAAACTCTCCTGGTATCTTCTAGGGATGGGGAAATCTGCCACTTTTGGTTTTTCTCAGTCTCTTATTTTTCCAATCTTAAATTCATTTCTCCACATTTCCGCATCAATTTGCAAAATTATTTGTCATGAAAATTCATCAGTATTTTAGTGTAAATATCTCCTAATAAGAACAGTTTAATGCAATATTTTTGCATGTTGTTTCCATCAATATATTCATTATTGCACACATTCCAGTAGTATATGCAGTTTTGTACACATTGTTTGGTTGGAGAGCTACGTTACAAAATTTGTAGAAGCGAGAATTTTGAAGGGTGGCTGTATTTCAGTCCAAATATTTATTTGGGAAGTTCATATTAGACAGATTTGCCTTTAAATGTGCACTGAATTAAACTCTCCCCTCTGTCCTTAGTGTCTTCTGGGATATTGTTTCATGGACAGATGTCCATGAAACATCCATTGCAAACTGCCATCATTTATTTGCCAACATAAATGGTGCCACTAGGATACCAGACAGTAATTGGTGTGATGTCTGAAAACAGCTGTTACATTATATCGTTGATGCCTTCCATCATCAAGAAGCAGACTATGAGAAATGGCCTCCTTCTAGGTGGCAAGAAGACCTAATTTCTTTCTTGGTCCAACAGGAACAGAGAAGGAGAAGGAGACGGAGAGAAAGAGACTCACTCAGCTGCTAAATTTGCCATCAGCAGCTAGCGAAAAGTTGGCTTGGCTGATTGCCCTGACAGAAATTGATGGGAGTCATGTGGCAGGCAGCACGGGAAGGAGCAATCCAATGCAAGGATTTATTATTATTATTATTATTGCTCAAGTTTGCAGTTGCTTGTGGTGTGCTGTGCCAAGTGGGCTGTGGAAGCGCAAATGAAATAAAACCAAATTGAGGCACTGCGTTAAAGAGCGAGAGAGAGCAGATCCATATACTTATAAGCATATGGAGGTACTGGGGGCACGCCAGATGGTTCACCACTAATTGGGAAAGGCCTGGGTACCCTCTTATTGTGGCTATCAGAAGTAACCTCATGGTTATGGGGAGGGAACAAAGGATTAGAATGGAAGACACTCATCTGTGGATCAGAAAAGGCTTTGAGACCCTCAGGGTAATTTTAGCAGGCTGCAGTGGGTGACTGGATTCATGTGGCACAGAAAAGGACAGGCAGGGAGTGGAAAGTGGATGGCACTCTTCCAAGTACCACCCACAAAAGCAGCTCTCTATAACAAAAGGTGAACCACTACCTTACCGAGGCATGAATTCAAGTCTCTGCTCACTCATATGCTTTCCTGATCTGACTCTGGAGCTTGTCCTCAATTTCCTTTCCGTAGAATGGGAATGTCAGTGATCTACTGCGAGAATAAATGGGGAAGTAGTTATCCTTAAATACATTTACTTTAGGAATCATCAGTATTAGTAGTTTTTAAATTACGAGATCACACAACCTTTCTTTGATTGCTTATGGGTTTCTGCAGCTTACGATAACTTGAGTTCTTGAGCTATGAGCAAAGGTCTTATGGGGAAACTGGCAACAATCCAGAACTATTGGGTTCTGGCGGCTCCCTCACTGCGGGAAGTGAAGTTGCAGGGAACCAGGCAGAGGGGCTTCTTGGTGGTGGCGCCCATCCTATGGAATGCCCTCCCATCAGATGTCAAGGAAATAAACAACTATCTGACTTTTAGAAGACATCTGAAGGCAGCCCTGTTTAGGGAAGTTTTTAATGGTTGATGTTTTAGTCTGTTTAATATTCTGTTGGGATCTGCCCAGAGTGACTGGGGAAACCCAACCAGATGGGCGGGGTATAAATAATAAAGTATTATTATTATTATTATTATTATTATTATTATTATTATTATTATTTCCACATTCCCAAGGAATCAAAATTCTGCATAGCGTGACCATATACCCTCCTTTGCAAGGGATAGTCCCCCATTTGAAGGAGTCCTGTTTTAAGTTTGTTTGTTCTCTGCTTTGTTTTGAAGAAGAGCATAGATGATGGGTATATTGGAAACATGGAGGAATTGAGAGAAACAATTGAATGAAGTCACCTGTTAATATAAATTTTATAAGAAAGACAGGCTCTTTGATCCAGCAGTAGCTTCTTTCAAGAGGAAAAGCAAAGCAATGGTGATTTAATCCCTCTTCACTCTGCAATCCTGTGTGTTCCCAATCTGCTCCAGAGGATTAGAGGACCCACCAAAACATTATGGGAGGTAACATGTGGGTTCTAATAGAAAGGGGAATTAAAAAAAAAAAACATACCTCCTTCCCTTTTCCATTCATGGTAGCCTCCATTGCATTGAAGAGCCTTCCAGGGCAGCACTGGATACAACCCACTGTACTGCTTAGTTTACTAGCTCAGGAGAACACTTCTTCTCAAGACATGGTGTCTGGGCATGGTGCCTTATTGATGAGGTTATTGTAAGTACATCGTAAACAGGAGTACAAGGTGCATGTACATATATAGCAAACACAGAACAGGAAAATATCACAGCATTGGCTTTTCATTGTGTTTTGCCAAAATAATCCTTGCCAATGAGTTAGCGCTGCTCCTCAAGTTCCAGTTCCACTTTCTCTTAGGAATTTCTTTTTTATATATAGAAGAGATAAGGAAGGGTGCACAAGACTTCAGGGTTCAGCACAGATGGGTGAGCAACAGCCATATTAACTACTAACTAGGGACCTAGGTGCACCAAGGAGCCAAGAGGGCAAGACTCTAGTGTCCTGACTCATTGTGCCAGTAGCAGCTACAACTGCAGAATGGGTTGCCTGTTAGTATGGCCTGAAGCTGTTTTCCCAAGAATGTTTCCAGCACTTAGTTCTTTTTATAGATACAGCTTTGGGGGGTCTCCCCTCCCTGTTTAAAGGCAAATGGCTCTGAATGTCTCGGAACATGTTTCCCTAAGCAAACATATATCTTTTTACATTATGGTATCTGCTTTTTCAGATTCTATAAGCACTCTCAGAGGAGAACTAGCCCTACTGTACATTGGGGAGGGCTGTGTGGAGAGAGTTAAATTCCTAGGAGTTTATCTCAGTGACGACTTTACTTGGAAAATCAATACAACTCAGGTGGTTAAGAAAGCCCAACAGAGACTCCATTTCCTTAGAGTATTGCAAAAGAACGATGCCAATCAACATTTGATGATCTCCTTCTACTGTTCCACAAAAGAAAGTGTCCTTTCATACTGCATCACGGTGTGGTACGCTGGCTTGACATCAACGGATAGGAAGTGCCTAAAGAGGGTGGTGAATACAGCACAAGATATTATAGGCTGTCCTGTGAATCCGCTGGATGTCATCGCGGAAGACCGTTGCCTCAGGAGAGTGAGGAAAATTATTAGGGATGATTCACACCCTGGCCGGCACTTTTTTGATCTCCTGCCCTCGGGCAGAAGATATAGAAGCATGATTAGTCACACCAACAGGGTAAAGAACAGCTTCTATCCATGGGCTGTTAGGCTGCTGAATGAAAAGATAACAACAGGACAACTGACTTTCAGGTTTGGTGGGTGTGCGTAGTAAACGAGGGGGAATTAAGAGTAAGAGAGCTGAGTGGGGGTGCTCCTGTAACCTCACTGTAAACAAGTTTTACAAGTGACAATAAAGTATTTCAATATTCAATATTTCAATATTATTCTCTCTAGGTAAGTGCACAAGGCTCTTTCCTTATTGACACTGAGACACTAAGCAGGCCTTCCCCAACCTCTTGCTGTTTTCAACATGTTCCTTTTGATATCTTTCAATATGATTTTATATCATTGTTTTGTTAGCTGCCTGGGAGACTTTTAATCAGAAAGTGGGTGATAATTTTTTTTAAATTCATACATAAATGCATGTCCAAAGCTTTTATAACAGGGCTATTCCTTATAGCAATCACAAAAGCATTGAATTTTAAAATTATACAGCAAGGGCACGATGAAATGTTAAATTCCCATTGATCATTATTTTTGCCAAAGGCAAATGACGTTTATTCATAGTTGTGTTTTGGGTTTTTTTAATGAACTTGGCAGCCCAAGGCTAAACATATTTTTTTAGAAGTCAGTTTGCTCAGAACTGTAGCCCAAAACTCATGGAACATTTCAGTTTGCCGAGAACAAACATAAGAGCAAAGGGGGTGGGTGGAATATGGCGCAGTGGCTTTGGGTCTGAGCCCAAAGAGTGGGAGAGATGAGAGACTGTCCCCCCTGTCCTTCTTCAGAAACTGGAAGTTGGTTGTGGTTGTTTTAAAAGCTGTGGTCCTAACAAGAATCAATTGAAAGCAACTCCCACAAGAAATCAATGGAGCTTGTTACAACATCCAAGTGAGGAGCCTGAAAATCTAAAATCCTGTCTCAGTATGTGAGCAAAGGGATGAGGAAAATGCTTCCTGGCCTGGGATCCACTCTGCTGGCAACAGCCTTCATGTGGCTGCAGCAGCCAGCCGGATCACTGCACAGAGTGATGAAAAAGTCCCAGTCCACCCCCCCCCCCTCCCAAAGGGAGCTTCAGATTTCACTTCTGGTTGCATGAAGCCCATGGCGTCTTGCCAATGGCCAAGTAGCTATCAGAGCCCTGATGGATGACGGCATCCGCCACCTGAGCCAATTTCCACTGGCAGCACCACAGACCCAGCTTTCATCACCCATCAAGACATCTGTTGGTGTCCACTGGGGGCTCCAGGTCTCTGTTACAGTAGGGGATATTTTTACAGCTGAGTGGTAGGACTGGGATAGGTGAGAGAGGAAGGTTGAAGCAAAAGCCCAAGAAACTTTGCTTAAGTGGAAGGGAGGTAAGGTACCCCCACAACTTCATGGAAACTTGGGAGCCAATAATGAGAATGCTGACAGATGAGATCACTTCATTAGTATGCATTTTACCCATAAGGCCTTTCTGCACCCACCCACAGGTACTAGGATGTAAAGTACCATGGGCCTAATCCACCCACAGTCAAGGACTTTCAAGCTCTTTTGATTTTACACAAGAGTTTTAAATGCCTTTGACACTCGATACTGAGGCTGCCTTGGTGGCTACTAGTGCTTTCCCCCAGCTCCAGCTAGTTCACTAGTTCTAGACCCTTTAAGCAAAGATGACTTGGCTATGGTACTGCATGCTGTGGTAACTGGATTATAGCAATGCTCTCTGTGTGCCTTGAGGATGACTCAACAACTTCAATTGGTCAAAAATGCAATGCCCAGATTACTGGCTGGGGTTTTGATTAGGACTCCTATAACCCCTGTTTCCCCTTCATGGATCACTGCCTTGTCATGGTAAAGGAGCTTGAATAACTCCAAGAAGCTATGAGCTATGCCATGCAGGGCCACCTAAGATGGACAGGTCATAGCCGAGAGTTTAGACTAAATGTGATCCACCTGGAGAAGGAACTGGCAAACCACTCCAGAATTTTACCAAGAAAACTCAGTGGACATAAAAAAGGAGAGGCTTTGAGAAGAAAGTGAGAGTTTCAAGGCATGTTCTGGTTTATGGGGTCATGGAGAGTCAAACATGACTAAGACGACTAAACAACAACAAACACCTGTTTTAATACAACTGCATCATTTGCCAGCTGATTTCAATGCTCAACTGAAGGTGCTCATGCTAGTGGTTAAAGCCCTAAATTTCTTAGACACTAAATATCTGAATGACTGCCTCCTTCTCGAGAGATCTTCTTGGATGTTCAGATTAGCAGAGTAGTTTGTGAGGTTGGCTTGGGAGAGGGCAGACTATGACTGTAGAATTGTTTTTAAACTGTTTTGAGGCATATATATATATATATATATATATATATATATATATATATATATATATATTGCTGCAACCTACCCTATGACCTGCTGGTGAAGGGCAGGTAATAAATTGGATGGTGATTATAATTAAAAACAAAACAAAACATGTCATTGACAGTGCAATCCTATACATTTCTACCCTTTGAGTTTAATGAGACTTACTCCAAGGTAGGTAGATATAGGATTGCAGGCTAATTCTCCATTAATGAAACTTCAAAGTGCTTAGCATTATGTGGGTCATGCCATTTATTTCTGGCTTATGTATAAGATAAACATGATTCTCAGTTAACCTCTCACCTCTTACTAAATTGTTCAGCAGAAATAAAGAAATCTGAGGAGCTACTGATGACATCTGTTGTAACATAGATGTCTGAATCTTGCATCCTGACTATTTGAAACTGGGCTGCCTAATCCGCAAAATCGATCTGCTTTAAGACCTTGGGAGTGGGGCTTTGATTTAACACAGGTGCCTGCATGGCAACCACCATGTTTGCTTTGAAAAGGTCCTCTTGTTTTTAGTGAGACTCACTTCTGACTAAACAGAATTTGGTGCAACCTGCAAATCTCAGTCACGAGCTAGTACAACAACTAAGTACACCAGCTAGTGGAGACAACTAATATGAGCAGAGCAAGGACCAAGTAGGAGAGCAGAAAGCATCATGTTTTTGATTCAACCTGGTGCAGGCCAGGTCGTGTGGGTCAGGTCCTTTAAATTTACCCTACACACCACCACTAACTCATTTAATGAGTTGTTTTTAAAAAAAACAAAAAAACCACCTCCATATGAACTGACCCAGACCCTGAAACCATCATTGGAGGTCATTTTTCATGTACCTCCTCTGTAAGAGCTCCAGAGAGTGGCAACACAAGAATAGGCCTTTTCTGTGGTGGCTCCCTGCTTGTGAAATGCTCTCCCCAGGGAAGCTTGCCTGATGCCTTTATTATACTTCTTTAGGCACTGGGCAAAAACATTTATCTGGATAATTCAGTTGGTAAATCAAGAGACTCTTAATCTCAGGGTTGTAGGTTCAAGCCCTATGTTGGCCAAAAGATTCCTACATTGTACGTGGTTGGACTAGATGACCCATGTGGTCCCTTCCAACTTTACAATTCTGTGGTTCTATTCTAGGGTGCCATATCTCTGGAATTTCCCGGACATAGCCAGCAATTAACCATCTGTCAACCCATGTCGGCAGTGTCATTTTGGGCGATTTCCCTTAAAAGCGGCACAAAAACCTTTTTGCAAAAACGTAGAAAAAACTCAAATTTTCTGTCTGGATTGAAATACGGCAACCCTACATAATTCTTCCAAGCCTGTGCCTAATTAAACATTCTATGGCCTTTTAAACTGTGGGTGGGTGGGGTTATTGTTTTTGTTTATTATTATGGTATCTATTTTTGTGTTTTTACATTGTAAAAACTGTGATCTTCAAGTGAAGGGCAGTTTAGAAATTAAAATTTAAAAAATAAAGTAAAAGCTGAATATAGCAAGTTATTTTATTGTTTGTTTTCAGTAACAATGTTTGGATATTTTGACTTTCATAACATGTGCTTGAAGCTCTATTTCTAATGCAAATCCTAATCCTGCCTACTCTACCCACTGCTCCTCAGTATCCATACCACCCACTCTTCTCCTTCTCCCTCCCTCCCTCCTGCCATTTTCCTTCACACACACACCTGTTCTAACTGTCACACTTCACCCTCAGCCAATCAGCACCTGCCACACTCCAGCATTCTATCCCCCTACCCACCACACTCACTTTAACTTCAATCTTTCAAATATCTCCCTCCATAACATTTTACCGTATGTCTCTTAATATGCAAACCTGTGCAAGTCAGTTACATTAACAAACGCCACAGTGTTGCCTACAGGGAAATGCAGCCTTGTGGGGTTTTTCTTTGGGGGGGCAGGTTCCCTGCAGCACTTTTATGGTGCACTCCTCCCAGGTATCAAACTGAAGAAGGCTGCTCTCTAAATATTTTTAATGATAAACAAGCACTCAAATTAATCCCTGCTGAGGTGCAGCCACAATTAGTGAGGTCTGAGGAGATGATGACGATGCATCCTCAGCTGTGGGAATTGGACACCTGTGTTACCATGGCAACTGAGGAGGCCCTTCCCTCTTCCCCAACAGGACACAGCGAGCAACAGCTGTGATGTCCACCATTGCCCAGACTCTTTCTTGGTGGAGAAGGTGGGCTGGCAGAAGGACACAGGAAGGAGGCCCTCTGGCTGCAGAGCAATAACAAGGCAAGTTCAATTGCGGAGCGGGAGCACGGCTTGAAGGGGGCTGGTGCCTAGCGGGGGACCTAGGCCTAGGGGGAGGTGGCAGGCGTTGGTGGGGGGAAGACAGTGGAGTTTGCATTCGGAAGCTAGTGAATGCCCTTAGGTGGAAGAAGCAGGTAGTTGTTTGTGGGTGTAAGCTGGTTGATTGGAAGCCGGTTGACAAACCACAATGGATATTGGGGTGTGTGTGTGTGAGTGAGTGAGTCCATTGGGGTTCTTAATGGATGTTGCCTGGAGTATGGGGAGTTTTGAATGTGAGGCTTTGAATGTGATCAAGGTGAATGGTCTGTGTATGTGCACGAATGTGATGTGTAAAAGGAAACTGGTGGATAGATGAAACACACGAAGGGCTTAAATGCCACCTAATACTTTTAAAAAACAAAACCCACCAGTTATTTAAAAGTATATCTACCTTTTCTCTGCAAAGAAAAAGAACGGAAAGTCAAATACTTGAGTTTATGGTGCAACCTTCCCCCACTCCCATATCACTCCCCACTCCCACATGAAGGGTGGACTGTAAATATTTTCAATAAGAAATAAATAACTGCTGAGGCACCCCTTATATTGTAAAGTCTAGAGCAGGCATCCCCAAACTTCGGCCCTCCAGATGTTTTGGACTACAATTCCCATCATCCCTGGCCACTGGTCCTGTTAGCTAGCGATCATGGGAGTTGTAGGCCAAAACATCTGGAGGGCCGCAGTTTGGCGATGCCTGGTCTAGAGAAGCTGTGCTGATGCCTTTCCAGCTGTTGCCATTAACTACTACATACTGCCTCTGTTGTTGCAAAAGGACATGGCAACTGAGGAGAAAGAAACAGTTATTACTGGGAAGGGAGAGTCCAAGGAGAAGGAGGCTGAAGGGAAGCTGAGGAAGGGGCACCTGGTGGCACAGAAGGCAAATCAGGGATGGTTCTTTCCTGTTTTCTTGAGTTGCCAACTTTTTCATCTCATGAGGCTTCTGTGCCTGTCTCACCTACATAAATGTAAAAAACAAGCACACAAATTGATTTTGTCCCTATGAATCCCCTCCCCCAATCCGAAATAAACTTAAGAACCCTAGGGTCTGACTTTATTGCCATATGGAGGGGCAACCCTTGCATTACAGCACAACAAAAGCAGAACACCCTACCCCCAATGTTTGTGGTATGAAAAGGTACAGGATTTCATCAGGAAATGAAGGGACGTTCACTGATTGGAAACAAAGCAGTATGTCAAGCCCCAAAACATCTGCAGCTGCAAACAGTATTGAAGGCAGGATCCCTTATAACGCCACGCCCCCCGATACCATTATGAGCATATGTCATCATGAAGCTACAAAGGGAACGACATCTGAGGGGGCCTTGTACCTAGTTTTTACTCAGTACTTGTTCTGATTTGTTTATGGGACATTTATATGACAAGGAGCATTCATCTCCATTCAATTTGCTTGCAGCATGTTTTGGCATTTTCCTCTTAGCAGTCAGTCACCCTACAGTTTTCAATTTGTTTCCCATCACTTTCCAATCGGCTGAAAGGTCAATTCTTTTTTTACAGTACAGGCGGTAAGCATTTTGTGCGCGTCCAATTGATGTGAAACCACCAATGTGCCAGTCCTTTTGGGTGGGGCAAGTTTATGTGCGCTCCGCCAATATGTGTGGGGGGGGGCAAGAAAGGAACTGCCGTGCAAAATGGCCACTTCCTGTAGACAGTCTAGGACAGGTATTCCCAAACTTCGGCCCTCCAGATGTTTTGGACTACAATTCCCATCTTCCCTGACCACTGGTCTTGTTAGCTAGGGATCATGGGAGTTGTAGGCCAAAACATCTGGAGGGCTGCAGTTTGGGGGTGCCTGGTCTAGGGGAACAGGGCCCTTTGACCCACTTTATGTAAATCTGAAGTTCCTGTATGTGCTTGAATCATTCCCACAAAATAGTCAGAATTTGGAAGAACTCTAAATGTTAAATACCAGTTCAAAGGTGGGGAGAGTGCTGTTATTAATATTTCAGCATGCAACGAGGAGATATTTAGGCTTTCCTTCTCAACTGAAACATCTGTAAAAATCTCCCTCCCCAGAATAGCAATTAGTCTAAGGAGGAAAGTGCAATTATGCTATCTCTTAGTGCTATGAATGTTTATTTGGGTACGTTTCAAATATCTATTTATCCCAGTCATTGTGAAGCCCTTCCTTGTCCACGACCCTTTTTAGTGACTTGTTGTTGTTTTTAAAAAACTTTTAAATGCAGAAATATACCTATTCATCATTTCCTACTGAGACTTTTTGTTTCCACTCTTGTCTTTCCCACTAACCTTGAAAAACCTTCAGCTGTTTTGCAGTTTTACAGACCTCAACCCTATTTTCATTTTTACATTTCCTTTGGACAAACCCAGAAAAAAAGCAACTGGGGGCAGCACACAAGTGGTCTGTGCTCAAGTCTGCCATTACATTTAGTAATGTAGTGCATTGGACTAGGAGACAGGTGGCCCAAGTTGAAATATCCACTCAGCCATGAAACTTACTTGGTGATCTTAGGCCAGTCACTGTATCTCTGCCCAACCTACCTCACAGAGTTGTGAAGATAAAAGGGAAAACCACCATGCTCATTGCCTTGAGATCCTTGAAGGAACAAAGGAGTAAAAAATAATATAGCAATATTGGCTATATTAATATCTTTAAAGCAGTACAATTATTCAACAAAAGGACAAATTTCTGTATAGTACCACTCCATGCTTTCAGGGGACAAAGCCATGGGTAATAAAATGTTAACTAAAATGGTGGGGGGGGATTATGTAGTCACTGAGCTGCTGGGCTGATCATAGTGTAGGGATCCTAAATATCGACAGTATTGCTTTATTAATCCATGAATGCTTTGTTTGATTAATAGGATGCTTCGATTGCTAGAAAATATATACTTTGGCAAAGTAACTTACTCAAGTTTTTAGAAGGTCATGGAACATGAAAGTGGAACTTGACATTTGTAGGCAAGGGAAAGGGAAGTTCTCTTTACATACTTGGATAACTCTTGTGGTTAGCATTAGTCCATTTTGGAGCAATGTTTGGATATGCTTGGATGTGGATGATTGGGATATTTAGAAATCTAAAACTGGTACATTTGGAAACTGGTACATTTGTGAAGTTGAAGACATACAGTGGAACCTTGGTTTATGAACACCTCAGTTTATGAATTTTCGGTTTACGAACGCCGCAGACCCATCTGGAACGGATTAATTCACTTTCCATTACTTTCAACTGGAAAGTTCGCTTCAGTTTATGAACGCTTCAGTTTATTAACAGACTTCCGGAACCAATTACACCCGTGCTTCGGGTTAAGTACGCTTCAGGTTGAGTACTCCACGGACCCGTCTGGAACGGATTAATCCACTTTCCATTACTTTCAATGGGAAAGTTCGCTTCAGTTTATGAACGCTTCAGTTTAAGTACTCTGCGGACTGTCTGGAACAGATCAATCCACATTCCATTACTTTCAATGGGAAAGTTCGCTTCAGTTTATGAATGCTTCAGTTTATGAACAGACTTCCGGAACCAATTGTGTTCATAAACCGAGGTACCACTGTATATGCAAAATTCTGTATACTTTCACAGTTCATGTGAAACCAGCTAGGGAGGATGTGAAAGGTCAAGGGGAGTGAGTGATATTTAGTGATTACCTATGATGGACATGGGACCCAGGTGGCGCTGTGGTTAAACCACTGAGCCTAGGGCTTGCTGATCAGAAGGTCGGCGGTTCGAATCCCTGTGACAGGGTGAGCTCCCGTTGCTCGGTCCCAGCTCCTGCCAACCTAGCTGTTCGAAAGCACGTCAAAATGCAAGTAGATAAATAGGAACCGCTATAGTGGGAAGGTAAACGGCGTTTCCATGTGCTGCTCTGGTTTGCCAGAAGCGGCTTTGTCATGCTGGCCACATGACCTGGAAGCTATACGCCGGCTCCCTCGGCCAATAATGCGAGATGAGCGCGCAACCCCAGAGTCGGTCACGACTGGACCTAATGGTCAGGGGTCCCTTTACCCTTTACCTTTTATGATGGACATAGGGGACCCTAGGCCAACTGCATAATCAAAATTTATGTGTTGCCTTATTTACCTTGGCTATGGGAGAAAAATAAGATGAAAAGAATGGAGAACAGCTGGGAGGAGGTTGTGTTCATCCAACACCAACCAGGCTGAGAGGGTCCATCTCAGGATGCAAATGCTATTTATTCTAGGGTGAATGCCATTGCCTGAATGGCTTGGAACATGCTGTCACTTTTTTTGTAAAAAAAATCTGCAAAAATTAAAAGCTAGCTGTGTTTAATTTCTAGAGGTGACCAAAGGCCACTTTCTGAGGAAATCTTGAATCTGCCCTGGGAATTTTGATCGATGGATGCGTTTACAGGAAATTGGCAACAGTGAAATCCAAAATTTTGTCCTTCACTGGAACAGTGATCATCATTTCCTGTAGGAATTTTGGGCACTGCCTGTGAGCGCAGACCGCAGAGATTTTCAACTCATGTTATTTTTTTAAAAAATTGTTGATATAGCAATGATTGGCACAAGCCCTGCTCCATAACTCCTGGCCATGCATTCATAAATGCATGGAGGGGAGAAGCAGGGCCATGCTTCACTAGCTCCACCTTCTCAAGCCCCCATACATTCAGCAGAAATTATAAAGCATGGAGACTATCCCTTCAGGTTGTCCTCTGAACTCATGTAGGTCAGGAGGGGCATACCTTTGTCCCTCTTATTGATGCTACAAGCTCACATGTGCGTTATCCATTAACCCTTTCCAACATTTCATGCACAGTTGCCATTTCTGACAGCAGCAATACTGCCACAATGAGCTACACATTTCATAGCCAAACCTCATGTTGAACTCAGTGAACTGATCCCCAGACCAGAGATCCAAGGAGGATCCAGTGGAAATGTTTGTATTTATTTATTTTTGCTGGCATTCTCCACATTGTCACTAGAGTTTTCCAGAAAAAAACAGAATGGGTGCCCAGAAATCCAACACAAAGTGCCTCCTCCCAGCCTCTGTTTACAAAATTATAAGCATTCCCCCCTTCCCATTACAATAATATTCTTCATCTTCTATCTGAGTCAGTGCATGGAAAAAATGATTTCACCGCGCAAACATTTCTGATGAATCAATACAGAGAAAGTAAACCCATGCAAATTAAAAATACTGGGATTTGGGGGGGGGATCACCCTTGAAGTAGAAGCATCCAGCATTTGAGCTTTAAGAACAAGCAAATCATTGCTAGCTATTTCCAGATGGAAGGGAAAGGATATATTTTCCAGACGCCGTTTTGCATGTTGCACCTATACTTAAAGCAGTTTGGGGTTTTGCCCATGCTGTAGGAGAATCGTAACTTGAAATGAGGAACACATATTGCCCAAATTGCAAACAAATGGATGGGTTCACAGAGGGAAAACTCCGCCTAAAATTGACCAGAGTTGAAATAAAGGTAGGAGGTCAGAATTAGGAGCCAGGCAGGCCACTACACAAATTACTTAAGTCTTTGCAGTAGGACTGAGGTGGCAGGTCAGTGGCAGTGAAATGGCTCTAAATCCAAGTATTCCAGTTTAAACCATTTGTGGGTTGGGGTGAGGCCAGCTGCTAGTAATTGCTCCAAATCTGGGAAATTATTTGCATTCATTGCTTCTGAGCTTCTCTGCACAAAGAAGATGGAAGACAGGTCCCTTTTTTGCAGTGATGTACAATAACTGTATCACTGTGTACTTTCCCATGGTAGCCATGTCCCTCTCTCTTGCCTTCTGACTCCATCGCTCTGTATGATGTCTCTGCCACCCTCTTATAATTGAACTTAAATAGAAATGCATGTGTGTTACATTTGAAATGGCAGCAGTGGGTGCATCCATGATAGCAGTGGATAAGAAGCTTCTGTGGAAATGCATTATGAAACTCTGATAGTATTTTAACAGGACCTAAACCACATGGTCTTTATAGTCTCAAAATTGCCAGCTGTTGATTCTTCAACATGTCTACCTAGTAGTGCTATCTTATGCAATGTGCAATGAGTGTTTCAGAGACTGACACAGCATAATGGAGCTAATACTGAAAGATTTAAACCAGATATGGGGAATGTTTGACCCTCCAGAAGTTGCTGAACAATGATTCCCATCAGCCCCATGGCCAATGACCAGGGATAGAGTTGTAGTCCAGCAACATCTGGAGGGCAAAATGTTCCCTCACATGTAGGATGAAGGAAAAGAGGGAGTTTGATGCACCTGAGTAGTGAAAGGAGAGGCAGAGCAGGGGCTTCCTGTCGTGCCGCGCAGCCATTCAGTCGGGTTTCAGTTCAGCTGAGCTGAAACCGACGCGTCAAGGACTGGGCGCCCTGCTCCGGCGAAGCGGGCGCCCTCAGAAATCTCAAGAGGGGCTTCTTGAGAACATGGACGGTCCGGCAGCGCAGTTTTGCGGGCTCCCCCTTCCCCGGAAAGGCTTAATTTTGAGCCCCCGAGAGCGAGGGGGTCGGAGCTGCAGCGCTATGGTGGACACAGCACTCTCCTTGACAGCGTGAAGCCGCAGGACTGAATGGCAACAGCGGGCGATTCTTCCTAACAAAAGGCTAAAGAATGGACCGTGAGTACTTAGGATATTAATCTGACTTAATTTGGAATAAATTGGCCACGGATAAGGGGTTTAAAAGAAGGAAGCCAGCCCCTTTCTACTGATTGAAACGGCAGCAGCAAAAGTTACTGAAGCCGCAAAGACTTTTTTCTTTCTAAGACTCTTTCTGGAGAGCTGTCAAACCTCCCCCATAGAGAGGGGGGGGGAGACGATTTAGGTGTACTTAGAGAGCAATTAAGCAATTAAGCAATAAAGATCTAAAGGGAGTCATTTGCTGGAAACGGAGGACCTGTCAGCTCAGCCAGAGAATAGAGGCTTTGTTAGTGTAACAATGCCTCAAAAGAACTGAAAAAGAGCTGTTGAAGTCTGCCTCTTTTTAACTATTTGTAAAATTGGAGACAGTGTTATTTGAGAGTTAAGGACTTGCCACATTGTTGGAACTAAGTTATATTAAGAAGACTGCAATAGACTTTGTTGGATTTTGACTATACCCCTATGGACAGAAAGAAAGTACTTGCCGCCTGTGAGAAAGGAGCCTGATTTCCAGCACCTACCCAGTTGTTTGGGTTACAAGAAGGTTTGATGACCTTGGGAGCCAGCTGGGGGAAAGTGAGTGTTTTCCAGCATTGCAGCCTCTGTTGGTAATACAGGGGTGTTTCGAACTAAGAGGAAACGAAAGTAAATTCCAGCACGTTGGCTGCTGTGTGGATTACAAAATATTTTGGGTTTTGGAGAAAGAGAAAGTGTGTTCCAGCACATCAGCTGCTGTGTGGATTACAAATGATTTTTGGTTTGGTTGTGGAAGAACTTATGTGATTTCCAGCACGTTGGCTGCTGTGTGGATTACAAAATAATTTTAAGGGCAGGAATCCCACTGGTCTAGCACGCTAGCTGCTAAGTGGATTATAAAATTGGGGACTCTGCAAAGAAGGCATCTCTTTGGAATTAGAGACATAATAATTGCATTGTGGATTACAGTTTTCTGGCTTGGAAAGGCACATTAGCTGCCTGGTGGATTACAAATTATTTGGCAATCATAAAGGTGGAATATATAAATAAAAAATGTCGGGCACCGACAAAAAAATGCAATTGAGAAGGGATTCTAAAGATCAAGCTTTTCAAGAGCAAATTTTGGAATTTATGAAAGAAAATAAGCAGAGTCTACAAAGTTTAACTAAAGAGGTAAAAGCCACCACAAAGTGTCTCCAGGAATTTAAAGAAGAATTTGGTGTGATGAAAAAAGATCTTCAGGAAGTTAAAACACAGGTCTCTGGTTTAAATGTGAGAGTAACAGACATTGAAACAACTAAGCTAACAGACTTAGAAAAGTTGCAGGAAGAAACACAAATTAGGCTTGCTTTTATTGAACTACGGGATAAGGAGAATCAATTAAGACTCAGGAATTTGCCGGAGCTGGAGAAGGGAAAAGGAGATTTGGGAGATTTAATCGCACAAGAATTTTCTGATTGGTGGGGCCTGGACAAAGAAGAGATAAAAGCCACTATTTTGAGGGCTTACAGAGTAGGCCCAAAAAAGAAAAAGGATTCCAATTTCTTGAATGACTGTATAGTGGTTTTTCAAACAAAGGAGCAAAGAGATAAGATACTAGGTCACCACTACCAGAAAAAATTGGAAGTTCTCCAGCATACGGTAATTTTGTTTAAAGAAACTCCTAAATTCTTTTTGGCTAAAAGAAATAAATATTTAGACCTGACAACGATTCTGACGAGGAAAAATATTTTCTTTAAATGGAAATTTCCAGAAGGCCTGGCATTTAAATACAAACAAAAAGAATACAAGATCCGATCGGTTGAGGATAAAAGAAGATTTTTGGAAAGCCACGCAGAGGATTTTAAATCACCAACTGGAGGAGGCCAAGGTTTGGGAGCAGGAGCTGGACCAGGAGCATTCGATTTAGAATTGCTGGCAGGAGCAGGAGCAGGGATTGGCGCTGGACCAGGAGACGAAGATTAAACTTTAAAGTAAAACAAGATGGCGTTAAGAGTACTTTCGTGGAACGTGAATGGACTAAATTCATGCGTTAAAAGAAGGAAGATTTATCATGTAGTTAAAAAACAGAATTTGGACATTATCTGTTTACAAGAGACCCATGTAATTAGGACTCATAGAAGAATTTTACAAAATAAGTTATTGGGCCAAGAATTTATATCTTCTGATAAAGTTAAGAAAAGAGGGGTAGTCATCTATGTAAAGGAAAAATATAACCCTAGACTATTGTTTAAGGATGAAACAGGGAGATATATCGCAGTGGAAATATCTCTGCAAGGCGAAAAATGTTTGATACTTGGAATTTATGCACCAAATGAAGCTAAATCAGACTTTTTCAAGAACATTCATACTGCGCTGTTGGAATATTTGGATTATAAGATCATAATGATGGGAGATTTTAATGGGGCTGTATCGACTATGATGGATAGAACTCAAAGACAAAAAATATCTAATGATGGCAAGCTTCCAAAAACATTCTTTGATTTGGTGGAGAATTTTGATTTAGTAGATGTTTGGAGGCTAAAAAATCCATTAGAAAAAGAGTTCACCTTTTTTTCGGACTCGCAAAAGTCAGGAAGTAGATTGGACTATATTTGGATTACAAAGGACTTATGTCCAAAAGTGACAAAAAGCGAGATATGCCCCAGAACTTATTCAGACCACAACGCAGTTTTAATGGAGTTAAAACAGTACCTGCAGGGTTCTTTTAGATGGAGGATGAATGACTCTCTACTGAGAAATGAGCAGATAAATAATAAGGCCCAGAAGATGTTGAAAGATTATTTTGAATTAAATCTGAACAAAGGACAAAATATTACAATGGTTTGGGATGCCGGCAAAGCAGTAATGAGAGGATTCTTGATTCAACAGAATACAATTTGGAAGAAGAGGAGGAATGAAAAGAAGGAAAAGATTTTAGACAAATTGAAAGAAAAAGAAAAAAAATTGAGAGATAATCCAAAAAGTCAGGAAGTTCAAAAAGAGATAAAAGCTTTGCAGGTGCAGTACTCCCAAATAATAAATGAAGAAATTGAATGGAAAATTAGAAGAATGAAGCAAAGATCTTTCGAATCGGCCAATAAATGTGGAAAATTGTTGGCTTGGCAATTGAAGAAAAGACAAAAAGAGAATACAATTATAAAGATTATGGATGAAGGAAAATCTATTGAGAACCCTGCAGAGATACGGAAATGCTTTACAAAATATTACAAACAGTTATATAAAAGGGAAAAAGAAGATTTAGATGGAATTGAGAAGTTTATAAAAGAAAATGGACTGCAAAAAATTCCAACACAACAAAAGAGCCTACTGAATGGATTGATTACAAGACAGGAGGTTGAAACAGCAATACAAGAATTGAAAAACGACAAAGCCCCAGGACCTGATGGACTTACCTCCAAGTACTACAAAACATTAAAAAACTGGTTGATACAACCATTAATGGAGGTAGCAAATGAGATTTTAGGGGGGGGCAAAGCACCAGAGACTTGGAAAGAAGCTTTTATCTCTCTGATACCAAAACCGGATGTGGATAAGACTCAGGTTAAAAATTACAGACCAATCTCCTTATTAAATGTGGACTATAAGATATTTGCTAGTATTTTGGCATCAAGATTGAAAAGGGTGTTGAAAGACTTAATTCATAAAGACCAGGCAGGATTCCTGCCTGGTAGACATATGAAAGACAATGTGAGAATTATAATAGATATTCTTGAGAGATTGGAAGTGAAAATAAACACCAAAGCAATGTTAATTTTTGTAGATGCCGAAAAAGCTTTTGATAATATCTCTTGGAATTTTATGAAAAGAAATTTTGTAAAAATGGAGGTTGGCCAAAACTTTGTTAATGGGATTAATGGTATTTACTCTGAGCAAAGAGCTAAGATTATTGTAAATAATGTGGTCTCAGAAGAGATAAGAATTGAGAAAGGAACAAGACAAGGGTGCCCACTCTCCCCCCTGCTATTCATTTCCGTTCTGGAGGTTTTGTTGAACATGATAAGGAACGATGATGGTGTTAAAGGAATTACAGTGGGTACAAAACAATATAAGTTAAAAGCCTTTGCAGACGATTTAGTACTGACCTTGCAGAACCCTGAACAGAGTGCAGTGAGAGTACTGCAGATAATTCAAGAGTTTGGCAGTGTGGCAGGCTTTAAGTTAAATAAAGGGAAAACTAAAGTACTAGAAAAGAACTTGACATTGCAAGAGAGACAGAATATAGAGGATTGCACAGGACTGAAGTGTGTAAAAAAGGTGAAATACCTAGGAGTTAATATGACGTCAAAAAATTTGAACTTGTATAAAGACAATTATGAGAAACTTTGGAAAGAAATCCAAAGAGATTTGGAAGTATGGTCAAGGTTGAAATTGTCCTTAATGGGAAGAATTGCAACTGTTAAAATGAATGTATTGCCGAGAATGTTGTTTTTATTTCAGGCCCTACCGATAGTTGACAAAATGAAATGTTTTCAAGAGTGGCAGAAGACACTGTCTAAATTTGTCTGGCAGGGGAAGAAACCCAGGATTAAATACAAACTTTTGACTGATGTAAAAGAAAGAGGAGGATTCTCCTTGCCAGACTTAAAGATTTATTTTGAAGCCGCAGCTTTTTGTTGGTTGAAGGAATGGTTTTTGTTAGACAATGATGACTTGTTGGATTTAGAGGGCCATGATAATGCGTTTGGTTGGCATGCATATTTATGGTATGATAAAGTAAAATTACACAAAGGTTTTAAAAGCCATATAATTAGGAAATCATTGTTTAATGTTTGGATTAGATACAAAGATCTATTGGAAAGAAAAACTCCTAGGTGGATCTCACCACTTGAGGCAAAGAAACCTAAAAGGACAAATATGGATGAGAATAGGTTGAAATACAAAGATATCCTGATGGAGGTGGGAAACCACTTTAAGTTAAGGCCATATGAACAACTGAAAGATAGGTTGAGTGACTGGTTTCAGTATGTGCAGATAAATGAAGCATTGGTGCTCACCTGACCTCCTGTTAGCTACATCACTGCTGTGTACCATGACAAAGAATGAGGGGTGAGGTCGCAGGAAGGTTGGCTAACAGGCCAGGAGAATTGGATTGACTCTACTCGTGTGTATGCACCATACCAAGCTTGCTTCTCTCCTCTCTGTCCTGGTATGTAGTGGCAATGTGACCAATGGGAGGACAAGTAAGTGGTGACACCCTATTCCACCAAATGCCAATGACCTAACCAGCATGAGGCATCAAGATGGTTTGGTGTGCTTTGCGTAAAACAAACACAAATTCATTTCATCAATATTCTACACCAAGGAGCATTCAGTTCTTCAATCTGTATATATATTATGCAGATCAAGCTGAAGTGCACATTTTGCTTATTTTATACAATTTATTTGGTCTTTGGTGTTGCTCTGTCTCACGGGAGACAGCTAGTCTGTTGATGTTGAAATCTATGATTTAAATCTCATAGGTGGGAATCTGTGCCCAAGTTGTGCCACTTCAGGCAAAATGGGAGCTTACGATAAAAGCTCCTACATTCCAAAAAACACATGAACTTCATTTAGAAAACTAGCACATCAGAGAGAAGGCTAGAATCCTTCACTTGGACATCTGATTTACTGTGTTCCCAGACATTTTCTATGAGAAAACATTCAGTGATGTGAGCTTCCATCCACAGTGCTACAACCCAGACACAAATTTTCCATTCAGTTTTACCTCACTCTGTGAGGAGAACTATGTCTATGTTTTCATGTATATGTGAGGGAACTTTGTCTCTGCCCTAATCTCATCACATGCAGGGAGAGAAGTTTAAAGGTTTCCCTGTACAGTCGTACCTTGGTTTTTGAACAATTAGTTCATGAAAGTTTTGGTTCCCGAATGTCACAATCCAGGAAGTGACTGTTCGGTTTGTGAACTATTTTTGGAAGCCAAACATCCAACAGGGCTTCTGTGGCTTCTGGTTGGCTGCAGGAGCTTTCTGCAGCCAATCAGAAGCCGCACTTTGGTTTCCGAACATTTTGAAAGGCGAACAGACTTCCGGAACGGATTCCGTTCAACTTCCAAGATACGACTGTATATCACTGGCAATTGTGTTCACCAGCTAGGAAACAGCTAAACTATTGCATATCCTAGAGGTGTGCTAAATATGGAATAGAGGCTGTGCTTTTAGTATTGCAGCTCTAGCCTTCTGGAATCTGTTACCAACTGAAATTAGAGAAGTGCCCAGTATCTTGGTATTTAAGCAGCTACTTTTGTTAAAGGAGGCTTTCCCAATCATTTTATGGATTAATAACGATACAATGGCATGCATGGTTTTTATTACTTTACTGGTTTACCGTACTTTTGCATCTTATCTTGTTGTTTTGTATACTGCCTCAGTAGGTTTTGGTTGTGAAGCTGTTTATAAATCAGCAAACAAATAAATAAAATATGCCATAGCATTGGTGTTTACTGACAGTCTGTGTGAACCAATCTCTCTCCCTCTTAACTAGGGATGAGGAAGAAATTTGAGTCAGTTTGCATTAAAAGACAAACTTTCTGAAACAATATGAGGACCAAAGCACAGGCATCCTTCAAAATTCACAATTGCACTTCCCGAAATTTTGCAATGCAATTCTCCCACTAAGTAATATGTGTGAAAAATGCACACACTAGGATAAAGTGTACCTAAAAATGTATATATTAGTGGAAATAACCTAGAAATGTGCATTATATTAGGGACAATTGCTTTACAAATATTTGCATTTTAGGTAACAGTGCATTAAAAATGTGTGCATTAGGAGAAATCCATACTAAAATGATTATGAATTTTCATGACCAATTGATATGCTAATGTAGAGGTCTGAATTAAAGTTTGGAAAAATGAGCAACTGAGATGAAAACGAAATTGACAAATTTGTCTATCCTTACCCCATAGCACTTAACTTCTTCTGGCATATCCTGAATTAAAGAATTGGCACAAAAGGATGACTTGAAAGCCCCTGTCACACAGTTCCACAACAAAGACATCCCTGCCTTGGTGGGTGACTGCTTAGAAATGAAATGTAAACAGGTTTGGGAGGGGAAAGGTTAGCAGGAGAGAATAGCACAAGTGTACTTAATAAACTGCAGCCGCTAGCATGCCTACACTTAACCACCCACCCTGAATATTGTGGAAAAGGGAATCCTTTCCAATGGCTGGCTGTTTTTTTCCACCCAAAGAGGCAGCCTGCTCGCCTGCCCCTTTCCCCTTTGCTCTTCAAAGACCGTCTATCTTGTCAAAGGAGTTGAACTATAAAAGGAATAGCACCAACCCTGGAAAGCTGGCCCAGAGCCTGGAGAGAAAAAACTGTTTGAAAGGAAGTAGCCGACTGGCATCCACACACTGACATACCACTCAGTCCATTCTCCAGCCAAGCTATTTGCAGTTGGTCCTTTATCCCCCACCCCCCAGCAACCGCTTCGTTTGCAGGGGGTGACTAACCCCTAGCGGCAAAACCCCATAAACAAGTGGAAAGGAGCCTGGAATCATATAGCTGTTACCAATCAAAACAGCCACAAGAAAGTAATTGAGAGGAGAAAGGAAAAAGGGACAGCTTTCCCAGTGATGCTTTCAGGGTAGGGCTTTGGGGCAGTGGAATGAGCAGTGGGGCCCCAAACACAGCAGGTCTGGCTTAACACATTTAGAAGTACAGTATGTGAAGTCATATGCATTATCACCTAAAGACGTGCACACCCACACCCAAGGCTATTCAGTTTAGTGTGTGTAAGGCTACATCTGCACCATACATTTAAAGCAGTATCATACCACTTCAACAGCCATGTCTGTCTATCCCCCCGGGGGGGGGGCATCCTGTGAACTGTAGTTAAGGATGCTGAGAGTTGTGAGGAGACCCCTGTTCCCGTCACAGAGCTACAATTCCTAGTGTTTCTTGGAAAGAGAGAATGGGGGTCTCCTAATAACTGTCAGCACCCTACACCAATTACACTTCCCGGGATTATTTGAGGGACATAATGACTGTAAAAGTTTCATAACAATTCTTTAAAAGTATGGTGCAGATGTGGCATTAAGCTACCTAAAAGAACCCATCTAGCAAAGCTCTCCAATTCATCCTTTCTTAGAGCAAGTCAGGGAATGAGCTGGTGGAGGCAGCAGAAGCAGAGGGGAGATTAAGACAGTGTGGTGGGGGTGAGGAGGACAGTGTGATTTTCCATAGGCCTTGCATCCCCTCGTACAGTCCTGATGAGGGATTAATTACTATCCAGCACTTTGCGCTCTATGATTACTCTAATACAGTAAGAGCCACAAAAGTTATTCCAGGGGCTGGGTTTATTTACTTTCTTCTCCATAGGAGGAAACCTCTGCCTGCCTGCTCCCATGCTAGCGAAAGCATGTCTAAAGGCAAAACCAATTGCTGCATCTAGCTGCGGGGCTAACATATGGATTTAGCTATAACTGGGTGGCAGGGTGGGGTGAAACCATGCTAAAGTGGTCAGCTTGGTTTTTGTGTGTTTCTAAGAGACAAAGGCATCACTTTATAGAACCCTGCGCTTGGGAGTGGGGAAGTCTGAGATTGAAAGTCTTTTAAAAGTGAAGTGACTTAAAAAAAAAAGAACAAGCCCTATGGAGAAATTCAAGGATTCTGGGCCGAAAGCATTTCCATGAAAGAGAGAATCTAGCCACCACTGCCTTCCCAGTCTTTCCAGCAGACAAGGCAAATGGAACTGTGAGATTAGTACAGTACTACAGGGCTGGAGTTAGGCAGAAGTTGGCAGGGGCCTGCTAGTAGATCTCTGGATTATTTACAAGAGATCTGCAAGGCGTTTCTCCTGTCTCCCAGTTACTTGGAATAAAACCAAAGCCCCTTTCACCAACTACATAGGGCTGCTGAAATGAAGAAAGCTAACCAGGAGTGGACTGAGCTCTAGTAACTTCTGGTACACCCTGTTATTTAATTCTTAACTACACGTACTCGGTATTTTGCACCTGGCTCTGGTTGGTAAATCTTGAGGTTCTAGCAAAAAACAAAACAGATCCAACAAGCCTGAGGTCTGCCCACTCTGCTCTACGAATCAAGTGTAACCATGTTTATTTTCCATTTGACCAAATCTCCCTGAATTTCCTTATTAATACATACTCATCTGGGTTATGAATTCCTGCGTGGTTACTGAGTGAGTGGGAAATGGATGTGAACCAATTAATTTTCATGGAGTTCTGTCTTTGCAGAAGTAGCAGTGTCCTTTTCTAATTCACATTCAGCAAAGGGATCTGTACCTTGGACTAGCCAGTCACTTCTGTTCTTCCCCAGGGATTAAACTGGATTGACCTGGTGTTTTGCAAGGAATAGAGTCAGGCTTGCAAAAACTTTAAAAAGCAGTTGGGGGCTGAGCACAGACTTGGGAGAGATCACCCAAAAGGTTGCTCAAGGCAGTTTGATGTGGTATAAGCCTAACCTGTGTCCCTTCCAAACAACCTGTTTATTGAGCATTCACCCTGCTTGGTTTGCACAGAGTTTATGCTGAGACTAGATAATACTGAGCATGCATTCTGATTTATTTGAGGGGCAGTTGTATGACAATTAGCATTTGTTCTGCATTCAGCCTCATTTGCTTGTGGGATGTTTATATGTCTTCCTTTAAGTTATTTGTTCATCTTTCACTTTTCAATGTGTTGCCCCGCCACCTTCCAAACTGCAAAAAGTCTTGTTTCTTTTTAAAGTGGATTTGTTGCACTAGGGCAGGGGTCAGCAACCTTTTTCAGCCATGGGCCAGTCCCCCGTCCCTCAGACCATATGGTGGGCTGGACTATATTTTTGGGGAAAATAATGAACGAATTCCTATGGCCCACAAATAAAGAGATGCATTTTACTCATGCACATTCTACTCATGTAAAAACACACTGATTCCCAGACCATCTTCAGGCTGGATTGAGAAGGCAATTGGGCCGTATCTAGGTTGCCTACCCCTGCACTAGGGTGACAGAACCGTTAATCCACTTTGACTGTGGAAACCTAAAGATCTGGTAAGCAGGATCATGTAAATCTGTCCTGATACCATCATGATCATAAGTTATCATGAATACACAATAAAAAGAGTCACTGGTGAGGCCCTTGGTCCCACAGAAAGCTAACATGGTCCATAATCCACCTCAAGGACCTGTGATTAATGTTAATGAGAGTCATGAGAGAGACATGCAAATGTTGAGTTTAGAAATCCAACCTAAACAGGGAACACACTGCAGATGAGTGAAATAAGAAGAAGAAATAAAGAAAGGGACTCAGAACAGAGGTATGATTGGTAAACCAAAAAGTTTGAACTAATTGAGTGTTAGCCCCGACTAAGGGCATTGCTTATCCAGAACAGGAAAGGAAAGGAAGGTAGGAAGTACTCAATATGTAAAATGACATTTCTCTCTGTGTAGAAATATGCAAGTACAATGCTGCCATCTAACGGGCAGAACAGGAAAACCATATTTTCTGTACCGCTGTGGCTTCCTATTTTAATATGCTGTAGAAAGACTTGCCACTGATGCGAAACTGACTTGTGACCAGAGCTTTTTCTCAGCCGGAACTTACTGGAACTCAGTTCTGGAACCTCTCAGGTGGGCGTCATGAACAAGGGAGGTGTTCATAGTGAGCCTCTTTTTGTAGAAAAATAGCACTGCTTGTGACTTTAAAACAGCCAGCTATTTACATATGTGCCTGATGTGAAAGGTGCCAAATTCATGAGATGGCAGAGCCTGCCCACCCCACCCTTGGACAGAGAGGCCTTTGGACAGGTCATGTGTACAGAGATGGAGACACATCTTGAAAGCAGAATTTCCCCATGTGCTGTATTCTCATAAGGCCCAAGTCCCACTCATCCCTGCTATCTCAGCTGTACAAGGACGAATGAATCCTCCCTATATATCCTGCTGAAGGGCACCTAGCAGGCTCTTCATGGAACTCTTTGCTGTGAAGAATTTTACGGCTTACCGTAAAATATATTACCCCCATTGGGTGGGCTACTCTGGCTTTTGAATTGTGGTGCTGGAGGAGACTCTTGAGAGTCCCATGGACTGCAAGTAGATCAAACCTATCCATTCTTAAGGAAATCAGCCCTGAGTGCTCACTGGAAGGACAGATCGTGAAGCTGAGGCTCCAATACTTTGGCCACCTCATGAGAAGAGAAGAATCCTTGGAAAAGACCCTGATGTTGGGAAAGATTGAGGGCACTAGGAGAAGGGGACGTCAGAGGACAAGATGGTTGGACAGTGTTCTCGAGGCTACGAACATGAGTTTGACCAAACTGCGGGAGGCAGTGCAAGACAGGAGTGCCTGGCGTGCTGTGGTCCATGGGGTCATGAAGAGTCAGACACGACTAAACGACTAAACAACAACAACTCTGGCTTCCTATTTTATTTCTGATCAATTCATAGTTTTTTCAAGCCACAAACAGGCTGCTTTGAGCCCCATATAACTTAGGCTGTGTTGTCTCCCATGTGTACACCTTTATAAAGAAGGGTGGGGTATAAATGTAATAATTGGTTACAGAATAAATCCTGCATTGGTGGCCAGTGGGGGATTTCCTTTTGGTGAAAATACCAGCTTATTAGGAAGGCTTTCCCTCAGGATCAGTGCTGGGGAGTAAGGAGTTAACTCCTCCTCTCATATCTGCTTCAGTCCTGATAAGTAATATTCTCTTTCCACTTTGTTTTAACGTATCTATATGGGGTTTATTGTTTGTTTGTTTGTCTGTCTGTCTGTCTGTCTGTCTGTCTGTCTGTCTGTCACTTTGAGCTGTTTGGAAATTTCTTTGGGTTGCCTGGGGCATGAAAAAGCGGCTATCAAATTTAATAAATAATAATTGTCAGCCCCCTTTGGCCATGCCCCCTTTGCATTTTCAAACAACAACAACCCCGCACATTAAATGCAAAGATGCATCAAGTCTAGTTTGGCCCTAAATCCCTCCCAGTCTAGCTGAATCTAGAGAGGTTGGGGAATGACAGGATCCTGAGTCTGGAAAATGGAACTTCTCAGGTGGAGGGGTGACTGGCCTGGGCATGACCTCAAAATGGTTTATGTAATTGACCGCCTTGGGCATCAAGTGTCACCAGTCTACTTCTCCCCTCCAAAAAACATTCCGTTGGGTGTGGAGACTCCCCACCACACCCTTGTTGATTATTACTGTCCCTGCCTACATGCCATGAACTTCATTTACAAAAAAACAAGGGTGTGCTTCTTCTCTAGCTTTTATTGCATTGAAATGAAAAACAGCTAGCAAATCCCCAGTGCATTTTCAAAATAAACCCATCTTCCTGTTTCTTATTTTTCTTCCTTTTTTCCCTTTGCTCAATCCATCATACTATATACTAAATAGTCATCTCACAATTTGCCTATTCTCCTTTCCTTTCCTGTTCTCCTCCCAGCATGCCCACCCCTTTCAAATCCTCACATCCTGCCATGTCATTCTCCCCCTTGTCACCTTCTTTGGCAGAATATTTTGCAAAAATTGTTGTCCTCCTCCCTACTGTAGGCCAGCTCCCTACGCATAGTTCCAAAGAATGAAACATTCTAGATCATTCCTAGAGCATGATATTACCTGGGACTATGTCTGCCAACCTAGCAGTTTGAAAGCACATCAAAGTGCAAGTAGATAAATAGGTACCGCTGCAGCGGGAAGGTAAACGGTGTTTCCGTGTGCTGCTCTGGTTCGCCAGAAGCGGCTTTGTCATGCTGGCCACATGACCTGGAAGCTGTACGCCGGCTCCCTCGGCCAATAATGAGAGATGAGTGCCGAAACCCCAGAGTCGGTTATGACTGGACCTAATGGTCAGGGGGTCCCTTTATCTTTATGTCTCAACTGCCAGGCTCAACAGCAGTTAGCTTCCCTGAAAACAATCAAGACAAAGACCAAGATAGTATGATCCAATTCATATAAAAATGCTCCCTTATCTAAGAAGAACCTCTTTGATGTAGTTGAGTACAGAAGCTTAGCCCTACAATGGATCTCAAACTGCATTTGAGGAAATGAGCTGCTTTCACCATAGTTATTGAAATTGGCAGGATGGCAAGAGGAAAGCTCAGCTTTAGCTCATGGGGTGGGGGTGGGGAACAAGAATAGGTGAAAATTGTTTCAATCTATATTCAGAAACAAAGGACACCGTGGTCAGGTAAAAATAATCTACCCAGGTTTTGTAGTTAAGATGGCTACAAATACTGTACATACCATATTTTTCGCTCCATAAGACACACTTTTTTCCTCCTAAAAAGTAAGGGAAAATATCTGTGCATCTTATGGAGCAAATGCATGGTCCCTGGAACCAAATTGCCCAGGGGTGAAAAGCAGGTCGTGTTTTTTAGAAAGAGCTAAAGGCTAAAACTCAGCAGTGGCCAGTGGATTGTCCAGTCTACATCTCAATCCTAAAGAAGGGCAGTGCCAAAGAATGCTCCAACTACCGCACATTTGCGCTCATTTCACATGCTAGCAAGGTTATGCTTAAAATTCTACAAGGCAGGCTTAAGCAATATGTGGACCGAGAACTCCCAGAAGTGCAAGCTGGATTTCGAAGGGGCAAAGGAACCAGAGACCAAATTGCAAACATGCACTGGATTATGGAGAAAGCTTAGAGAGTTCCAGAAAAAAACATTTACTTCTGCTTCATTGACTACGCAAAAGCATTTGACTGTGTCAACCACAGCAAACTATGGCAAGTTCTTAAAGAAATGGGAGCGCCTGATCATCTCATCTGTCTCCAGAGAAATCTCTATGTGGGACTAGAAGCTACAATTAGAACTGGATATGGAATAACTGATTGGTTCAAAATTGGGAAAGGAGTATGACGAGGCTGTATATTGTCTCCCTGCTTATTTAACTTAAATGCAGAATTCATCATGTGAAAGGCTGGACTAGATGAATACCAAGCCGGAATTAAGATTGCCAGAAGAAATATCAACAACCTCAGATATGCTGATAACACAACCTTGATGGCAGAAAGTGAGGAGGAATTAAAGAACCTTTTAATGAGGGTGAAAGAGGAGAGCGCAAAATATGGTCTGAAGCTCAACATCAAAAAAACTAAGATCATGGCCACTGGTCCCATCACCTCCTGGCAAATAGAAGGGGAAGAAATGGAGGCAGTGAGAGATTTTACTTTCTTGGGTTCCATGATCACTGCAGATGGTGACAGCAGTCACGAAATTAAAAGACGCCTGCTTCTTGGGAGAAAAGACAGCATCTTAAAAAGCAGAGACATCACCTTGCCGACAAAGGTCCGTATAGTTAAAGCTATGGTTTTCCCAGTAGTGATGTATGGAAGTGAGAGCTGGACCATAAAGAAGGCTGATCGCCGAAGAATTGATGCTTTTGAATTATGATGCTGGAGGAGACTCTTGAGAGTCCCATGGACTGCAAGATGATCGAACCTATCCATTCTTAAGGAAATCAGCCCTGAGTGCTCACTGGAAGGACAGATCGTGAAGCTGAGGCTCCAATACTTTGGCCACCTCATGAGAAGAGAAGACTACCTGGAAAAGACCCTGATGTTGGGAAAGATGGAGGGCACAAGGAGAAGGGGACAACAGAGGACGAGATGGTTGGACAGTGTTCTTGAAGCCACCAACATGAGTCTGACCAAACTGCGGGAGGCAGTGCAAGACAGGAGTGCCTGGCGTGCTATGGTCCATGGGGTCACGAAGAGTCAGACACGACTAAACGACTAAACAACAACAAATGTTAACAAGAGGGAAAGAGGAAGCCGCTCAGCAGCTGATTGCAAGAGATCGGGGAGGGAGATAAGGGATGCTAGCTCCCTTCCGACCCTGGCCCCTGCCTGGGCCTCCATTGTTGAATGTTCTGCAGAGGGAGGCTGTTTATTTCCCCAGCAACACGTGACTGGCTGATTGGGTTATCTGGCTGATTAGATTATCAGAAGCTGCAGAACTGAGTTGAACAGGATTTTTTCCCTTTGCTAAGTAAACTCAACAACTTTGAGCTGATCCTTTAAAAATGGGGCTTTTCCTCTGCAAAAGAAGCTGCACAACTGTGAGCTGATCCCCCCAAAATGGGGCTTTCCCCCTTCCCTCTCTGAAAACTAAGTGTGTCTTATGGTCTGGTGCGTCTTATGGAGCGAAAAATATGGCGCTTCAGATATATACATATTTCTGTCACAATAAAGCAAGATTACCACTAGTGTTATTCCACTGTATTTATGGTGGTTGGGTTTTGTATATGGGGCATAAGAGATACCCAAAGCATTAGTCAGTGGTGATGTAGTAAAGGAAAAACGCTTTGAAGGAATGTTGCAAAACCCAGAAGAGGGCATTGCAGTGTCACTAAAACACATGTGCTGACCTGGGGCAGTTTGTGTTCTCAGAAAGTCCTTTGCACTAGGCTGCAAAAGGAGCACTTCTTCAATAGAAAGTATTTCCATATAAGATAGATTCCTGTTCTTCATGAAATGTATGTGTGATAGATGGGGCCAAAACAATGGGAGGGAGTTCAGTCATCCTAAAGACGACTATGCTTTCATTCCAAATATTTGGTCTAGTGTCCACACTTTTTCATCCCTAACTATGGGAAGTAATACTTTCAGGAATGCTACCATCCTCAACATTGGAGACTGAATTTCAGTTTTGGAAACAACAGAGAATTTCCTCCAGCACAACCCAGTCATGGAAAGGGATTGCAGTTCTTCCTCCAAATTGAATGAAAGAATAACAAGAGTAACTAGTAACTAATTAATTAGGCATTGTCTCCCGCCATCCCCCAAAAGGTAGGCTATCTGTTGCAAAGGACAGGATCAATGTTCACTGGAATCAAGGGGTGCAGAAGTAAGGCTGTGGAGATGTTGGGAATCACAGGGTTTGTTTGACATAGTTGGATAAAACAGCCATTGCTAGTTAATGTGCTGTTACACCTTAGGATGCATGAAGAAATTGATAAATTAACATTCTGAAGCAAACTCACCTGATCTTCCAGATTACGTATGCAGATTGGAACATGGAATCCACATTTAATTCCACAAGGTGGTCTAAGGGTATATTTTCATTTAAAAACAAAAAACAAAAAACCCACAGAAAACTGCCACTTGGAACTTCACACACACAGTGAAAATGGGGCTGAAAGTGTCCCAGTGTTCCAGACATGGGCATATACTGAGGGGTGGGGATGGGCAAAGGAGGCAGTGCCTCTCCCAATGGAGCATAATACCCAGATTCCCATATTTTGTTATTTTTTTCTTTATGTTAAAGTTCAGATAAACACTTTTGTATTAGCCTATAGTTTAGGCATCCAACTTTGATAAAGTTAAGATGTTAGGCAAATGTACAGGCACTATCTTCATTTGTGTATGAGAAACTAGATTGCTCCCCACTTTCAGAGTTGTCCTTGCTGCCACCCCCACAAAAAAAATCCAGTAGACTCCCAGGCACTTTGTACAAAAGCGAGTGGGGGGAAAGGATGTGTGGAACTTGTCCAAATGATTCCAACAACTTTGGAAGGTGGTGACTGTTCCTGTTTGGGGTGTGCACTGAAGAAAAGGTTCCATTCAAGCCCAGATTTGACTCTTTAGAAAATGGGCTGGCTAAGCTTGAGTAGCTTCGGAATTTACCAGCTTCAGCTTGGGGTCAAATAGGTCAATTGCTTCAGAAAATCCCTTGATTTAGAACTATTGAAGTGACCCAATCAAACACTGAGGATGATAATAGTAAATGTTTGGAATTTCACTCAAAGGACTCCTATTGAAAATAGATCTGCCAACTTTGGTTCTCTCCGTTTCTCCTTTTTCCAATATTAAATTCAGTTCTCCACATTTCTGCAGCAATTTGCTTTAAAAAAAACTCATGAAAAGGGTTGAACATTTTAATGTGAATTTCTCCTAATTGTTGTTGTTTAGTCATTTAGTCGTGTCCGACTCTTCGTGACCCCATGGACCATAATGGACCATAGACCATTCTCCTAATACACACATTTATTTATGCAGTTTAGACACATGTACCACATCTTTGCAAACAATCCCCCGTAATATAATGCAATGTAAACATTGGTTGGTGAACTGCATTGCAAAATTCAGAGAAGCATGAATTTTGAAGTAGGGCTGTGTTATAGTTCTATTGTTTTAGAAAGAGCAAATTTAAAAGATCCACCTTTAAATGAAAATTGAATTGAATTTATTCCCCTTCTGTAGCTCCAGTCCTCCCTGCCAACCTGTCCAGGTCCCAAAGGGGGAATGTTTGGGATGTAGGACAGGATAGCAGGTAGCAGTTTCGACAGCTGTCGTTTCATGGATGAGAGGGGAACACTTAAGGTGCTTGCAGCTTATTGGCACTATCCCAATTGGGGCTTCATGGGTTGAAACACAATTCTCATCAGCCCCAACTGAAGCTGCCAGCATTGTTCTGCAAACCACAGCCTTCACTTTTCTGTACATTGTTGTACAGTCGCACCTTGTTTTGCGACCGGGATCCGTCCGGAGCCCTGGCTCCTAGCCAAAAAGTACGCAGGGCAAAGTGCCACATCTGCACACACACACGGATCAGTTTGCGCTTCTGCGCATGCACGAGCAGCAAACCCGGAAGTAACCCGTTCCGGTGCTTAGTCCTGGCAGTTAAGTATGAGTATGTAGGATGGGCAGTAGAACTAGGCTGTGGTAAATTAACAGATACTTTGGCGTGCAGTAGGACTCGCACCACCTACCCCCAAAAAAGGATGGAAAAGAAATCCTCCATCTTGAGAGAGGGTGGAGTCATATGGCATGAATAGCCCAGAGCAGTAAAAATTATAAATGCCTGCAATTTCTGTGCAAAACAAGCTGTTGGGCAGCAATATAAACCAGAAGCCCTGGAGGAATGTTGAAAAGGAAATAGGGCATTTGCTCCCTAACAAAAAACATTGCATTGTTTTACTGGTTTAGCAAAGAGATGTCTCCTTAGATTTACAATATATATTTTCTTTCTCTCTCATTCTGGCAGTCAAATCACACTGGACATATGGGCCCACCCATGTCCATGCTAATGCTCAATGTCAGAGATATTTGAGGGAAATCAGACTTCCTAGCTTGCTGTGGTATACTGGCTGATTCTCTGGCAAGCTGAGATTGTGAAGTGGTTGTACATGAAAGCTCTGAGCCAGTAAAACTATGGCTGAATTTTTGCCTCGCCTATACAGTCATGAGTTTGTGGTAGGCCAGTGATCTCTGATACAGAGGCCATGATCATATTGATCTTCCTTAAAGGGCAATTGCAAAGATTACAGGGAAAGCAAGAAAGTTAAACCCTTGAAAAAGACTAGAGGCCTGGAGTTGAAGGTGTTTGTTTTGTTCTTTCTGTGACTTGTAACTCACCCAGAAAAAGAACAGACACACATTTTGTTTGAGTATTCTGAGGCTGCATACACAATACACATTTTAAAGGACATCCTCCCCACTCCAAAAGAAAAAAAAGAAAGAGAATCCTGGGAATCCATACAATCCAAAGAATCCATACAGTGTTGATAGAGGATCTCTGATGCTTACAAACAAGATTTCCCTAAAATATATCTGTTTATTGTAACAAATGCATGGTGAACTGAGAGAGGGATCATTAACAGAGCATTTAAGGGTCTGAAGAGAAGCTGTAAAACCTGATTTCTGAAGAGCTGGCACCTAGGAGTGGTGTCTAAAGTGTTTGGTTGGAATTTGTTATAAAAATTAATGTTATTTGTTTTAGGACCCGCTTTCTTTCCTAGGAAGAAAAGATAGCCAGGAACTTTGATTTTATTAGTCTCAGAATATGAACAAATTTATGGCAGAAGTAGGGAACCTGAGGCCCCCTGGATGTCATTGGACTCCAGCTCCCATTGGTCCAAGCCATCATGGCCAATTGTTTGGGCTGATGGGAGCTGTAGTTCTGTAACATCCAGAGGGGTCAGGTTCTCCATCTGATTTACAGAAATAGTCACACTAGAAAACAACCCTTAGGCATGGCATACACAACTGTCTGCAATAGGGAAACATAATATCCTGCATTTCTCTCCACTGTGTCCCAGCACTCCATAGCTTGTGATTCACCTTACCCTACACTCTGATATCATACCCTCCAACACTCCACAGAGGAAAATCAGGATGCACGTCTTTCAGGGCCGTGCTCTCATGAGAGCTAGGTGACTCGTACAAGAGCATGCCCCCCCCCTAAACAGAACATCCTTTTTAGGCTGTGCTCTTGTGGGAGCCAAAACAGTAGATCCCAGGATCCAATCAGAAGCTGGGGTGGCTTCTGTAATTCTGGGATGTCCCATTCAAAGTGGGACAATTGACAGGTATGTGATATCATTGTGCTGTATATTTCCCAAGCTTCACTTTGTTGGTTGTTGGCGATGTCAGGGATTGCGTAGCAGGAGGAGGATTGCAGAATATAGGATAAACTGAAGAACATGCCGCAGAGGGGAAGAACCTCACAGATTGTTCACCATTATTGGCAGTGTCCCATGTTTCCCGTTGCCTGTAATTTTGCTTTTCCCAGGCTGAACAGAAATTACAATTTGTAATCTTGCTGAATATCATGGCTTAACATGACTGAAGATCTTGGGCTTTGTGTGTTGTTCCAAAGAGTTATTGGCAAGAGTTTGTTGATGGAAAACATTTATTGCATTGTGTGCTTCATATACTAAGTAATTTATTATTAAGTCACTGATAACAGCAAGCAACTGAAAAATATGTCAGTCATCTGGTTGCAGATGTCACTCAGAAATACCTACGTTCCAAAGCACCTTGTCTCTGTTAGGAAGAAAGACGGAAAGAGAATTGACATGGTGGACATGATGGGAGAAGTGCTTACCCAGTACATTAAGCTCCTTCAGATGAGTTTTTATTCACCGTTCCAATTTGCTTGCACAAAGTGTGCACAATGGTGGTGATGTCTGGTCTTTATAGTGCATTAATTCTTTTTTGTTCATGGGCAGATGCTTGCCAGGGTGTTTGTATGTCTTTCCTTAGTGAGTTGTTCAGCCCACACTTATCAATGCATTTCCCCATCACTTCCCAAATTGCAAAAAAGTCCATTTTTTATTTTTCAAAAGTGTATTTGTTGTGCCAGGGTAACAGTGTGTTTTAATCCACTTTAATTGTGCAAACCTAAAGTCCTTACATGTACTTGAACCCCTCTTTCAAAATATGGACACCTGCATTTTGGAGGCACTCAGATATTGTTTTAAAAAGATCCCATTTTCTAAAGAACAGAGCATAAGAATCCCACCCACTCAACCAGTGGCAAAGAGTTCATATGATGTGATATATCTAGCATGGCACAGGTGAGAGTGACTTCCCCACTTTCTCCCCCAGTGTTACTTTCCAGTGTGACAAAAGAGAAAAATAAAGCAGATTCTACGTACCTAGGCAGATTGTTCTCATCTCCCCCTCATATCCCATCTTCTCCTCAGCTCCTATTTCTTCCTCATCTCTTCACCCTTTCCTTCATCTAACTTTCCTCTTAGACCCATTGTTCTTTTCTCTGCTACTTCCTAGGGATTTTCCTACTTGGATTTCCGCTATTGCTTCTCACCAAGACCACTCCACCCACTTTTTGTAAGGGTCTTTGTGCAGCTTTACTCTGGCAACTTTATATTCCCTTCACAACAATGGCACTGCTTTTTCAAATATTGAGAAAGAATCCTCTCAACAGTATTTATAATGTATGTGACTGTCTGTGACATAATAACTTAACCAGTAGCAGCAGGAAGGTGCTTACAGTAAAAACAAAAACAAAAAACTGCCAGTTATTAGCCTATGATAATATGATAACCAGATAGATTCCAGGGACACGGATGGCGCTGTGGTCTAAACCACTGAGCCACTTGGGCTTGCCAATCAGAAGGTCAGCGGTTCGAATCCCTGCAACGGGGTGAGCTCTTGTTGCTCGGCCCCAGCTCCTGCCAACCTAGCAGTTCGAAAGCACGCCCAAAAAAGTGCAAGTAGATAAATAGGTACCGCTCCGGTGGAAAGGTAAACGGCATTTCCGTACACTGCTCTGGTTTCGCCAGAAGCAGCTTAGTCATGCTGGCCACATGACCCAGAAAAACTGTCTGCGGACAAACGCGGATCCCTCGGCCTGTAAAGCGAGATGAGCGCCACAACCCCAGAGTCATCTGTGACTGGACTTAACTGTCAGGGGGCCTTTACCTTTTTAACCAGATAGATAGATAGATTCCCCCATTTCTGTATCATACCCAATGCCTGATATGGTGCAACCTTCTTTATGTTTTTGCATGCATTGGGAATTCTAGATAAACCACTGCAGTGTAAAGAAAAGGATTCTGTGGACACAGTGACCCTTGTGTCCTCTCAAACAGGTACATGCAAGGTGCTCCACTAGAAAGCCCCTCCTGCTCTCCAGCCCAACTTTTTGTTGCAGAGGCTGGGCTGCTGTAGGAGAGGTCCACATTTACCTAAACATTTGCTTAGGTGATAATGAGTGGAAACTGCTACTGGTCGTTGTGCAATCATTTCAGTTTTTCTTCAAAATTCTCCAGGTTTGTTTGTTTGTTTTTTGTTTGCAAAAGGGGCAAGCAAGAATGGCCAAATTCACCTCAAATTTCTCTTTGGGTGAAATTCAGGAGCAACTCTAGAATTGGCTGGGACCATTTTCTATTATTCTTTTGCAGTGTGCAAACTCTTTGGTGTGAGAGTGCAAGGGAGTAGGAGTGAATACAGCCATCATCATGATTTCCCTGTGCAAAAAGTAGAGAGTCTTTATTCCTTTGCTCCCTTAAAGTTTTGAGATACAATTCCAGCAATCCAGACACCAAGCTGGGCATTTTCAAGCAACAGTATATTTCATATAATAGATTTTGTTTAAAATCTTATCATTTATAAAGCCATACAAGGAACTGCAATGAGTCAAGATAGCTGTACAAAGGGAAAGGAGAGCTTAGTTGTGCATGGTCCATTCACACGTGAACCGTGGGTGATGCAGAGGCGTCTCTTAGAGAAGTGACAAAGGATATGGGCACAAAGATACAAAATATAAAGGATAATTTTGTCTGTATAAATACATAAAAAGGGAGTTAATTCTGGCATGTGGCTTGTTTCCCTTCCCAATTACTCTTTGTGTAGGCATTTGCATGTTTGGTGTGTGCTTAAAAATGGGAAGGGATGCAAGAAGAAACAAAAAGTTGCTTTAAAAGGTCATTAATACTGATAAAGGATGCTGTAACAATATTAACCATGGTAGTCATAAAACAGCAAATAGTCTGAACTGCAGTTTTAAAGTCTGGATCTCCCTGCTTCTGGCGGCTGCAACCCTATAAGCATTGCCTATAAGCTCTATTGTCTTCAGTGGAATTGACTTCTGCATAGAACTGCCCTCTTAACTTGAGAGTAGGTGTCACTGACTTGAATGGGATGTATTTCCTAGTAAACACTGTTAGATTTGGACCATTTGGCTTTCAATCTGAAACTCATTTTGGAGCTGTGCCACTCATCTCCTGTAGACCTACTTTAAAAAATTGGAATTGACTACTGGAGATCAATGGGCGTGCTCCAGAGTTGAGTAATTTTATGCTGCTCTTTGAAAAAGTACCTACTAGCAACAGAAACCAGCACCCCAATCCTAAACCCATCACTTGTAGGACCACATAATTGTAATGGGACACTTCCAAGGAATATGGTTAGGAGTAAAATGTCATCGTTTTGTGGGGCTCAATATTCCGGTATCGTTTTAGGCGTCTTTCTTTGTTGCTTTTATTAATAACCCTATATATGCTGCTTTTCATTAGCCCCAAATTCAGGTATATATTGGATGGCATTGGCTAATGATATATTTGGAGAACCACAGGAGCTTTGTGGGTATGCTGCCAGGTTGCCATTACTGGGCACTGGGTGAATGAGGGGCCATGTTGAACAAGTTTTTGTTTTTTTGTTTTATGTGGGTGAGAATGCTGATGAAAATGGTGTACAAACACTATGATGACAAATTATGGAACAACTTCTAAAATGGGTGAAAGCTTTACAAAGGGGGCTGCAATAGGAGATGCCTTAGTATGACAGAAGCTATTATGTCCATGTATAAACCTGGGAGTTTATTCCTCACATAAAGGTAAAGGAACCCCTGACCATTAGGTCCAGTCGCGGACGACTCTGGGGTTGCGGTGCTCATCTCGCTTTACTGGCCGAGGGAGCCTGCATACAGCTTCCAGGTCATGTGGCCAGCATGACTAAGCCGCATCTTGCGAACCAGAGCAGCACATGGAAATGTCGTTTACCTTCCCACCAGAGCGGTACCTATTTATCTACTTGCACTTTGACGTGCTTTCAAACTGCTAGGTTGGCAGGAGCTGGGACCGAGCAATGGGAGCTCACTCCATCGCGGGGATTCAAACCACCAACCTTCTGATCGGCAAGCCCTAGGCTCTGTGTTTTAGGCCACAGTGACACCCGCGTCCCTTATTCCTCACATAGGCAGAGTTAATTCATTCGGTGATGGCTTTCTCCCTTTTAATTTTTAACTGAACTTCTTGGCTTAATCAGAACAGACTCAACTTGAATAGCATGTTCTGAATCATCCACAAACAGATTAATAAATTGATGGTTGCCAGGATATAGTAATATATTGGGCCTGTGGCCTTTAAATGTTTCTCCAATACATCCAGTTCTAATTACTGAGTACAGGCCATTGGTTTCTTTTGGGTATTGGTCTAGTATGATCCTTATGACTCTGGCCTTATGACTTTCTTAAACTACAAGAAAGATTTAGCAAAACTACAATGCTAGCTCAATGCCCCATGTAGAGTAGCAGTGCAGCCAGTTGCCATAATGCAGAGAGATATTAGGTCATTAATCCTCACAGCTATATTGAGCTGGGTGTCAAATAATAATTGTTGCTGCAAAATATTAAACATCTTTGTCACTGTATGTCAGCTACATAGAGACAAAAAGTGACAGTACTGTCTCTAATGCTGTTTACTTTAAATTTCTTTCACAGGCATTGGGAAGGGATTACTTATTTAAAAATGATTACTTATTTGAAGTTGTATTTAAAGCAAGCAACTGCAGGAACTTTAGGGATGAATTTGGGATTTTTATAACATTTAAAGAACTGGACATGAGGGTATCTGAATGGCTTTGCTCCTGTTCTCTTCTACATCTTACTTTGGCTGATTCACTGCTCAGTTACCTTCCTCAAATCTCAAGTTATATATCAAATTAGTTATCACGACCTAGCTGGTGGAAGGGTGATTTGAGTTTCACAAATTTGCTAGATAAAAACATAATGAACAAAGTACCACTAGTAGACAAGATTTTAAAACAAAGAAAGAAAAACTAAAGAGAGGCAAAGAGGCACATTCACGAAATGTACAGCCAACAGGAAGAGGAAAGTGCATTTCAAACAGGTATCTTTGGCAACATTATGCAGTTCTTTGTGTACGGAGGAGAGTGTTTGTGTGCATGTGTATAAAATATAACACCTTCTATTGAAAGGGTAGTGTTATTACTACATTGCATACATGAGAAAATTTACATTAGACATCAGTCCCAGGCATTGGAAATGAGTTGCTGAGTTTCAGATGGAATAATCTTATCTTGTGCTCTTTAAAAGACATTCAATAAATGGCACAAGTTTTTTGGGGGGTTGCAGCAGCTCCTCCAGCACTTGGGAATTTGGCAGAAAGCAAACTAAACCAGAGACTCTCTCTCCCCTGTGCCACAAACAGGTGAAGAAACTGTGGCTGAGGCAAATTAACACCAACAAACCAACCCAAGGATGACTCACCTAGTGAGCAGCTCACTTACATCCTGGCCAAGTGCATGGGTGGGGGGAGATCAATGGGTAAAGAACATGGCAAACGCAAATATCCCCACAAGGAGATTGCAGAGAAGGAGACAATCTGTTGCCTCTGAAGTTGTGACAGTGTTTTGAAAACTGGTTGCCTTCTCCTTCTCACATATGCCAGGATGTTCCTTCCTGGGTTGGCACTGGCAGTCCATAAAAATGGACCAGAGGTTTCCATCGAGATTGGTCTCCTTTTGATCCCTGCTCTATGGCTCTTAGCACAAATGGAGAGGCACACTGCAAGTTCAGGGAAAGGAAGGAAGGGCAGATAAAAATCATACTCCTCTAACCCAATCAAGATATACATAGAAATTATTGGGTCTGGGGGAACTCTCATTTCTTCTAGCAACTTCTTGTGCCTCTCTGTGCTCTTTTTCACAAGGACTTGGTTAGCTCTGGATTGAGAGCCACCCTGGAGGAGCTGGGGACGTGATCTATGGAAAAACTGTGGTTGATAAATACAACAGTTACTCCTAAATGCAGCTTTTGTCTTGAATGCAAGCTGGAAAAGCAACAAGTTACATAATGTGATTAGCTTTGCCTTTTAAAATAAAGCCATAGTCAGCAAGTATGGCCCAAACACATAGGGATCTTTAAATTTTCCATCTTCAGATAGTGAGTTAGTAAAGGAGCAGTGAGCAGGTCATGGCTGGAAGCAGGTATTCTGACATGCGTGTGCTCGCCATGATGACATATATATGTGACCACAGAAGCCTTATATCGAGGTCACTTCCTTTGAATGGCAAAACAATAATGAACCATAAAGTTTCAATACCGTTCTCTGTGGCAAGACAGCAAATGATGAAGGGGAAGGGTGAGATTGCAAATTTTAATTTTTTGAAAGCAGTGAAAAAAATGAAGTCTGAAAAATAGAGACTTTCAAAAAATATATATATTTATAATATTTATATATATATATATCTATAGACACAGTGTTTCTCTAATTGGTTAATGGCAGGGTGAGACAGTTGCAGGTGAGGGAGGGGGAATCATCTTGCTTGAATTTTGCAGAAGGAGGAAATATTTGTAACCTATAAGAGAATAAGCTACCACAGTCTCTGGCATCCCATCTGGATGCGGGTGGGGCAGAGCCTGGACGATGACACCAATAACTGATGCTCCCACTCCATCCAAGGAACCACCTTGATGACAGTCCTTGGATGCAAAACTCATGCTTTATACAGTATCCAGAAATAAATCTCTCTCCACACACTTTCACACATACGCACACCTCTAACCTTTGCGTCACTCAGAAACAAAGTACAAAATTTATACATGTTCACTTGCTCATTTCTAAAAAGGAGGTGGTGGGGATGAGAAAGGCTGTATTGTTGCATTACCCTGTGGCATGATATCAAAATACATTGCTCTTGGGGGGATGGGGTGGAGAGGGATGGACATCTTTTGAAATCTTGCCCATGTCAATAATACTAACCAAATTAGCACTTTTACATACATAACATGGATGGGGAGGGGGGGAATGTAGGAAGATCAGAGGAAGTAAAAGATAGATAAAGCAATATGGCAAAAATAAATACTTTTTGTGTAAATTTCACTTTAAATTTTTTTGATTAGCTTACATTATTTCGTCAGTATATTTCATACATACATACATACATACATACATATATATATATTATATCAAGGCAATGAGAGAGCCACACTCTCTTGGGGAATTTAGGTGACTGCATGACTTGGAGTTCGTATTTTGATTTTTTAGTGAATGTTGCATGGCTTCATGCTGATGTGCCTCATCAACACACAGCCTGTCCCTAAAGATCTTCCCCTGCTATTTCAGGAACCCAGATGGCATTTTAGGGGAACAGACTTTTCATCCACTGTTTTAAATGGGAGGTCCCGGATACCTCTTCAAGGGTATCAGCCCAACCCAATCCGCACTGTGTGTTATGAGTCCTGTTGTGTGTTATCAACAGAGGAGGGTGTGAAGGGCTTACTACCCACATGCTCCTTATCTGTTGACTCAAATTGTTGTCATGCATGCTAGTCTCTTCATAGGTCTTTGACCAATCCCCGTTGGACCAGCTGACACAGCAAGGCAAAAGTGACTCGCTTTCAGCAGGGCCTTGACTCTAGTTTAAGTAGAGGTTGAAGAATTCACAATAAACCCATAGGATTTGACACATGGGAACATCTCTTTGTCCATTCAGCACAAGTGTTCATGTCTGGGATTTGCCAGTGCAGATGATGTGAGAACCTTACACAACAGAAGGCTACTTCCACAACCAAGCAGACGTCTCCTGACAAGTCAACCTTTCCTTGACAAAGATACCCAGAGCCATTAGTTAATAGGCAGCACTTCTGCAGCCCCCCCCCCCATTAGGAGTGACAGAAGTCCTGCTAGTAAAAAGACTAATTTGTGATGTTGGCAGAAAAATACATAATTCCTCTATGGCTGCTGCTACAATACTACCTCATTCACTGTGAAAATGGATATGTAGCGGCTCTGCACAAAAAAAGATTTGCAAGGTAGAAACTGCCTCCCTTTCCACAACAAATGTCAATTGAGGACAACACTGCCAAGTGTCAACTAGTGTGTTGGTGCAAGATCTGATGCCTCCAGAAACAAACACAAAGCCTGAAGAGGCAAAATAATGAATTTTGCTACATATTAATTGTTGAACTCAAATGGATACAGATTAATCAACTATGGCCACTAGTTTTTGGAATAGCTATGGCTGTGCTTAAGTCAAAGCCCACACCAAGCTGGCTCTCCTTGCATCATCATTCCTAGTGGCTTCAAAACAAGATCCCCCTCTCCCCAGTATTGGATCATTCATCTTGCCTTTGCACAATTGAATAATTTCCATGCAAGATACATAATGGCGTGCATGCCTACTGAGAAGGGGTAAGCCTGGTCAGGAAAGGAATGGCATTCCCAAACTGCTGGTATTTAATTTTTTAAGGGGCAAGGGGATCATGGGACAGATTCCCTGTTCAAATGACCTACCATGGGTCTCATTGCATAGAAACCAGAAGATATAATTATGACGTGGCTAGCATGCTCCTTAAACTTAGCTAGGGAAATACTCCCCGCAACTCTGGTATACGAATTATGTGTGCACATGCACTGTGCACATGTATGAAGTGTGGACTTCCTGCCTCTGTAGTAGATCAGGTGCTACTGCTCATGAGGCTTCTCCTCCAGCTGGAGTAATAGAGGCCAATGTTCCTAGAGGAGGGGGAGAATGCAGGGGTCAACCGTTCTGAATAACCATCACATCATTCAGCAAAGCCATGATCTTAACACTGCAGATTTCCACAGATATGTATTGCAACAGGTGCACACTACACAAATGCGCACACACAGGCACACGCACACACGTTCCATACATTCAGCAGTTGGAGAGTTGGGAGCAATTACTTTCAGAAATGGGTACCAATGATTGCTTGTTCGGCATGTTTCTCATTGTGATTCCTGCAGCTCACGTATTCATGATTTTTTAAAAAGTTTGCCTTATTTTCTAAACAAGCAACTACTATATAGTCCTACCCCACAAAGGTTAATAAGATCCGTGCTTTGTTCCTGTGGGGCTGAATTCTCTGATTTCATGCTGATCCAAAAAGCCAAAATTGTCTCCACCTCTTGAACTTGGCAGGGAAAGGCGACGATGTCGGTTCCTTGGTTTCTGCTATGTACGTACGTTTGCTTGGTTTGGGCTTTCCAGCAATTCAGACCTTCCCCCACTCTCCCTCTCTCCCCCCGCCCCCTAAAATTGGTTCACTTCCCTCTTTCGCAACGCACTTCCTCGCACTCCTTCTCGGAACAACTCCAAGTCCTTCTTCAAAATTCAAGGGCAAGAAGCCCCCTTCAGGGGGAAGGCATCGGTTCATCTCTTCTGAGAGGAGCCGAGCATGACCCTGGAGACAAAGTTGACAATGGCGGCAGCTGGTTGGTCGGGGTCCAGCTCAGCAAAGAGGTGGCAGACATTGTCTGTTGTACTGCCTTGTTTCCTGGCCACAAAGCCAAATAGTCTGCAGAGATGACAAAGAAAAAAAATGGGGGGTGGGAGAGAGAGAGGGAGAGGTGTAAGCTAGGGCAGACATGAATAACTACAGCTATTTGTGGAGCAGAGATTGCTACTAAAGTACCCCCCCCATCATATTGGTGTTATTAGATAAGCTATATAAAACATTCAATCTTCTACCAGTGGAACTTGAGACAAAACAAATATATCACATGGAATTGGAGGTGGTGAGGTGTGGCCTTTGGAGAAAGGATGTGGATTTCAATTGCTGTAGCTCCTTTATCTCAGTAAGAACAACATGCTTTGGGTTTGTTTGTTTGTTTGTTTTCAATTTCAACTTTCAAAAGGAAAGTTATAAATACTAGATGAAAGTGGAACAAAATGTGATCCTCCTCCTGTCATTTCTAATTAGAGAAAGAAAAACCCAGACAGCTGGAGATTCTAATAAAAACACCCCTTGCTACAGACAGTACCTAAAATTAGTGGAGCCCATAAGCCCCCAGAGCTTGCTCCAAGCTACTCAGCTAGAGGTAGCATCAGGAGGAGAACGGAAAACATGATCAGAGAGAGGAAGTAGCTCAAATTGGTCACAAAGCTTGGCTTTTAATAGGATTTTTCTCCCCTACTAGAAGTAAAAGGATCATATTCAATAAATCTCTTGTTATGTATGGGCTAGTATCACATCTATAGTACAAAAATCTTTCTCCATTTTTTATTGGAACAAATTATTACTCTGCATTTTTCTACTGCATTTTCCAGTCCTTTTTCTTTTGCTAAACAAAATGGGGAAACTTGGGAGGTTAGAAAAAAGAAGTTTTGGGATGGCAAGAGTCTTTTTCAGACTCTTGTTCTGTCTTCTGCCCTCCACCCCCTTTGGGATCATGTGAAATGTGACCTCAACATGAAGTACTGAACTCCCCAGTGTGAGTTTAGATAAGCTAGACACAGCCAACAGTCCCTAAGAGAGTTGGACATTGGTAGGATAGACCAGTGTTTCTCAACCTTTTTGGGGCCACGGCACACTTGTTCCGTGAAAAAAATCACGAGGCACACCACCTCCATAAGACATACCTCCATGCCCTGTAGAGCGAGACCACCGAGCGCCCCAGCCAGCCAGAGGGGCCTGGAACCGGCTGCTGTTGCTGCTGCTGTAGCAGCAGGGAGCGTGCGGAGCGCCCTGCAGCACCTGGCCTCTACTTTGGGGGGGGGCGGGCTGCCCGAGGCCTGCCGCCACGGTGCCTGGAACCGGCGGCTGCAGAGCGGAGCGCTCCGAAACGGCGAGCGCTCGGAGCGCCCTGCAGCGCCTGACCTCTTCTTCTTCTTCTTCTTTTTTGGGGGGGCTGCCCAAGGCCGGCGGCTGCAGAGCGGAGCGCTCCAAAGTGCCGAGCGCTCGGAGCGCCCTGCAGCGCCTGGCCTCTTCTCTCTCTCTCTCTCTCTTTTGGGGGGGGGGCTGCCCGAGGCCTGCCGCCTCGGTGCCTGGAACCGGCGGCTGCAGAGTGGAGCACTCCGAAACGGCGAGCACTCGGAGCGCCCTGCAGCGCCTGGCCTCTTTTCTTTTCTTTTTTGCTGCCCAAGGCCGGCGGCTGCAGAGCGGAGCGCTCCGAAGCACCGAGCGCTCGGAGCGCCCTGCAGGGCCTGGCCTCTTCTTCTTCTTCTTCTTCTTTTTTTGGGGGGGGGGCTGCCGAAGGCCGGCGGCTGCAGAGCGGAGCGCTCCAAAGTGCCGAGCGCTCGGAGCGCCCGGCAGCGCCTGGCCTCTTCTCTCTCTTTTTTGGGGGGGGCTGCCCAAGGTCGGCGGCACGTGACAAGGCAGCAAATCGCCCTTCTCGCCGCGGCATGTCCCGGCACACCAGCCAGCGTCTGGCGGCACACTAGTGTACCGCGGAACAGCGGTTGAGAAACGCTGGGATAGACTGCCATCACTGCTTGTAGTTACAGACTGCCATATGCAGCTATTAAACTGAGGAACTGAAGTCAGGGTTGTTTCTGCGGTACCAGTTGACGGAGCAATGCTAAGCATGGTTTTGACAGCACTGAAAACAGATTGAGAGTAAATCTGTCTGAATCAAGGGTCACTCCCCACTCCCTGAAACAGATAGTCCACACTGTCTGTGCTGCTGGATGCACCAACTGAGTGGGAAATGGACATGTGCAGATGCATGCAGCCTGTTGCTGCATATAACTTTTCAACCATGTCCGTTTTGGGGTGGGGGTGGGGACACAACCAGACATTCTCAAATACTTATTATTTAAACACATTCTCTGTTTTATTTTTTAAGTAACATTTCCCAGTGTAAATGAAGTGGAAGTTGACATGTTTTTATTTCATTTCCTTAGGTAAACAATTGAAAAAATCCACGCAACTTCAAGACTTCTTGCGCAACAAAGAATTCAACCAGGGTGGTTTCTGTCAAGATTTCCTCAGAGACTTTAAGAACCTTGTGTTACATTCCCTGAAGGTTTGTATTTCCCCACTTGATCATATCCTAAGTAGCTGACTCCACATCACTTTTTTATATGAATAAGTTGTTTGGAGAAGTCAAAGATGACTTGGTATGGCAATGACACATCCCTCCTTTGGGAACCAAGGGCCATGTGGGCTGGTGTGTATTATGTTTACTGTTTTCCTGGCTAAGAATGGGCTTTGCTGTTTATTCAGGAATGTAGTGGGCATGTCCATAATGGCATGTGGAAACTGGAGTCATGACACTTCATGGGAACGATGGGGAAAACTCAACTCTTGCATAACATAAAAGGCAAGCTGGCCCCTTTGCCTAAAATAAAAACATTTTCTGGAAACAGATTTGGCCTCTTTACATCTCTCTTGGTCTGATGGTTTCTGCTTTAAAGCCTTTTGGACCTCAAAGTTGGGACCAATATGGAAGTTCAGAACAACTCTTCATCTGATCACTCCTCCCAGTTGTGTGAACCACTTTGATCCAAGATAAATTAGGCCAAAGAACCATTCATACATTTCTGTAAGCTTTGGAGAATCAGGTCACTATGAGAAGGGCCTCTGTCCTTTGTAATGGTCTAACACTGAACCTGAAGTTGAATAACAAGACTTACTTTGCAGCACCACCGCTGTCTGACTTAGTCCACCTGAGAATATAAGAACAGCCTTTGGTTAATTTTCACTGGGGGAGGAATCCACAATAATACTAAGGTCCAACCTGTACAGTGGAGTAATTAGAGTGGAGTATGGGGGTAGGGAAGACTGGTAAAGTAACACTTTGACTGAATTGGTGGCTAATCACTTGACCCCTTTCTTCCCTGTTTAAAGCAACAAATAAGTACAGCCAAGAAAGGGGCGTGGGCTCCATCTACCTCCTACTATTATGAGAACCCCCTGTTCCTTATCCCCTTATTCTTCTGAGAAACAATCTGTTGCCAGAATATATTAAGATCTTCAACAGTGTTGAAATTATGAGCTGTTGGGAAAATGTCTCTGAAATACAAGCCCAATATGTTGCTCCAGTGCCTCCACTATTGAACAGCTTTCATAAACAACAATGGGTTACAGTGTGATTTTTGCAGGCCTTCTAGTCAGTCTTGTGGAATCTCATGTCAAAATATTTATGCCAATCAAAGCCCCTGAAACTAGCAGGGATATGATATAGCTAAATGGTCCAGTAAATGGCAGGAGCTGGGACCGAGCAATGGGAGCTCACACCATCACGGGGATTCGAACCACCGACTTTCTGATCGACAAGCCCTAGGCTCTGTGGTTTAACCCACAGCGCCACCCACGTCCCCAGCTATGGGCTATTGCTCCTTTAAAAGGTTCTTAGTCTGATTAGGAGTTCCTTAAGATATGCAAACCAGGCACTGTTCAAGGTACAGTCACATACAGAGATGAAAGGGCTCTTTTTGGTGCCTATCCTGTTAGATTTTCAGAGCCAGGCTCTTGAACTTTAATGGGGTTAATGGGTGGTTTATTTTACTCCTGCCTTCTCTAGTTTATTGCTCATTTCACTGCTTATTTTTTTTTAAAAAAAATACTGCTAAAATGTTGAATTTTAGCTGCTTATTATTAGGCACCTTGCAAGCTTACACTGAAAAGTAACAGTAAAAGTCTTTAAATAGATAGATAAGGTGGGATAGAAAACAGAAAGTCATTTTCCCCCACCCCATCTTTGCTATGATATATCTGCCTATAAATACTTTTGTGATTTGAATCTGTTTAATCACAAAAAAACTAAAACCCTGCCACTTACTTTCTCTCCTGTGGGTCCACATCACAGAAGGTGACACTGATGATGGGGTAATGTCGTCTGAAGAACAGCCTGAAACAGAAACAGAAATATGAACATGAGTAAGTGACATAGTTAAAAGAAATGATAGTGGATGAATGCTGCTGGGCCCATCCATACAAATGACCAAACAACCCCAAGGTAATCAGTACCATCCTATTACATGAGTTCTGCATCAGTCATTTACAAGGCTAATGGAACACTGACCAGCAGGGATGTATTAAATGCAAAATATCCTGAGCTTTATTTGATGCCTACTAGCCAATTATGACAAAACAGAAGTTTGAAATGGGTTAATATATCAGTGCCACTGCTGAGGGCATTATTTGTGAAGCAGAGAGTAACTTGGGGAACTTCTCACTAACGCAACCAGATAATGGGTGTAAAAAGACAGCCTTTATTTCGAAGCCCACAGATCACCCTTAGTCCCAGACCATATTTGGCTCTTACTTCCTCTGGTTGTCTGTTAAGGTGATTCCTTGCGTTGAAACTTTGAAGTGGACAATAGTAGCAGATGGTGGGGTGTCAGCAGCCAGCGTCTCAGTGATAGCTTTGGCAATGGCCTGTGGACCTGTTAATGATTCCATCTCCACCGAGTTGATAAAGAGCACATTGCAGGCTGGAGGGGGGGGGGAACAGTGGCACACACATCAATAGGATGGCACAATGCAGGGTACACAAAGGCTAAAGCAGGCTCAATCCTGCTGCTGCTGCCTGGACTATAATGAGGAAAACTTGTCTTTGTGGTCTATTTGCTGTCTGCTCATAAGAGCTTTCCCCAATGATTGTGGACTATGTTAGGGAAATGTGGATCTGTATCTGACTGTCTTTTTGCAAGAAGTCAAACAAGTTTACCATTTCAGTAATCGGAGAGCCTAGAGTCTGTTGCTCCCAATGGCAGAAACCACAATAAAAAGTTGAGAAGTGATTAAGCTACATCAATATGCAGTATAATTTCCCCAATTTATGCAATATCCAAGTGCTGTTTATCTCAGAAGCTGAAAAGTTGCACATAGATCAGTTTAAGCAGCCTAGCTGTGGGCAGGGTTGCACCAAATCAACTTTATCTGCACACTCCAGCAATCCCCCCATTGGCCACTTTCAAATGCCATGGACCAATTGTTCAACTACAGCCTTAGCTGATGACTGGCAAATTGCTGGCTGTGGCTGGTGGGAACTGAAGTTTGACAAGATCTGGAGATCCATGGCTTAGCCAAGCCTACCATGAACCCTTCCACTGCCCACAATCTTTATTCCAGTTCCTTATTTTGCTGGGACCACTGTAATCTTGGAAATAAATAAGCTAGTCAGAGCTTTTCTCCTGATGGATAATTTCCACGCAAGGCTTCCACTGGTCAAAATAAGCAGATAATATCAACACTTTGTGCTCTAACACAATTTTCTAATAACATTAGGGACAATTGCTTTGTTTTCATATGATAACAACAACAAAACAAAAACAGGAAAATTATAGAAAGCTGAGTTTAGTTTTGCCCAGGCAACTCACAGCCAATCATAGATTGCTTGCTAGTATCTCTGAAGAACGTGACTGATAGTTAAAGCTGGTAAGAAAAACCCAGCAAAACTGTTTTAAACTAAAATTTCAAAAGCAAATTTTAAATTAAATATTTTAAAAGTACAGTGAAATTACAATAACATACTACAAGACCTTAAAACATTATGCAATTATGAATGCTCCCAGTGTACCTGTAATGCTCAGGCAAAAACGTTATCAGTTTTAACTTGAAACTCTAACTAGCAAAATGCAGAAGATCACTGCTATGTAAAGCCCAATTACTTATGTAAAAGTTCCATTGAAACCTCTCTTGGAAGAGAAGGCTGATTTTTTTTACTGCTACAGGTACAAGGAACTGCAGGGCTTAAAATGTATGGTGAAGTAACAAAAGGGCCGTGTATGTGTGTACAGAGCTTGCTCTGAGTACTACCAAGTTAAGTAGAAAGATTATTTTTAAACATTTTCATGCAGTGCTGCTCAGTAAATTCCAGAGACTGTATTCAACGGAGCTTTATTCCCAGACAAGGTTGGGGAGGTTTCATTTCAGTAAAAGGGTTCCAAACTGGTTGAAATGTTTCCCCTTTCTATCTGAGCTACTCACCTGCTCCCTGTTTGAGCAAGTCTGTTGCTGAGTTGCTCGATGTGGTTGTCTCTTTTGTTTCATCCATGGGATCTTACAAAAAAAAGGAAGGGAAGTTTTTGGCCATCTGCAAGAGCTCTTTCTAAGACCACATGCTCAAGTCCATTTAACACATCCATGTTACCTTGCTGTACCCACAACTGAAGTGTCACAAGGGGTACAGGTTGACTTCCCATTAACAATTCTAGCAATACATTTTTATGTATGGAGAAAATATTCTCTCTCATCTTCATATTTTTGTAAACAGAACCAGCAGGAGGTAGCCAACTAAATTAAAGCAGGAAGGATTATGTTGAATTTATGAAAAATGAACATACGGTCAGTGCCTTTTACAGAGTTTGTCCCTCTGCATGACTCCCAGGGGACAATCACACACAGAGATAGAGAAATACAGTGTTGTTGCTCGCTAATCTCACTGCTACCTAAATTGTTTTCAGTGAAACATGTTGGCGACAGAATTTGTTATGTTTATGCAAGGTCCTTATGATTTCTTATTCTTTATAAAACTGAACATTCTCTTTTCTCCTGCTCCCTCAGTGTAAGCATAGGGATGGGGGAGGAATCTTGGATTTGATCTGTATCACATCATGAGTCCACTTTAAAATCTGCAATATGGCAGATTCCTTTATTAGATAGACCAAGGTTTCCAGTACTGCCTCCGCCCCCCTCCCCATTTTCAAAATCCTTTCCCAAAGCTCCAGAGAGTCTTCCAGCCACACACAGTGCGAGCAGCTACTGTGCAGCGGGTTCTTGCCATTGCAAACTTTTGAATAGATCTGGGGAGCAACTGAACTTGAGGATATTCCATAACTCTCAGGGGGGCTTTTACAGCAAAAGCATGGCTCCCCCCAAGTAAACACTTTTATTAAATATAAGCATTCTCCTGCTCCCTTCGTGTAAGTTGTGCATTTATGACTCCTGTAATCATCTCATTCAAGGCTCCTGTTTTCAGACATGCAGTATTTCAACCCTAAAACTCATAAGGCGGGTGGGTCTGCAGGGAAAGGTTCTAGAACTTCTAATTTGGTCATTTGTATCAAACCGGGGGGGGGGGAGTGACTCTTCTTTTGAGAACTTTTGAACACACACACACTCCTGATGAATAAACTGTGGTGTTCTCTCCATGCACTCTGCTCCTGGTGCCCACAAGTGCTTTTCACATTTCTTTACCTCGATCCGGAATGACCAGCTTGCAGGGCAAGGCCAGAGGCATGATGGAGTGCTGGTACACGAGAGCTGACAAGCAACCTGGGCAAGAGAACAGGGAAATATGAAAAAAGTTAAAGATACCTGCTAGTGCAATTTGGTGGCACTCAGTTTCTGCTGCTGCATTCTGACGTTATGCTATGTTCACCCTCATTGGATACTTAGCTGTCTAAATATCTGAATGTCCAGGGTCAAATTCTGAAACCTGTTGCTGAGATTACTTTTGAATCTGAGACATGCTCTCTCTATATATAATTTGCAAAAGCTTATTGTATATAATAAAAAATTAATCAATCAATACAGCACAATAAGTTATTATTAAGAAACATATATCAATAAAATTATCATTATGCATCTTGGTTTTTGTTATATCCATTTCTCCCTACTGCCAGAAGTCCTCAATATATATATAATATTGTTTTTTCACCACAGCCTCCACAAGAGGGCGGAATTGGGCAGAACATTTATCTTCAATAAGACACAAGAGAATGGGATGGGACCAGGCAGTTCTATTTATGAAAAGCAGAGGGCAGGAAAAGTTTATACAAAGTATTTCTAATTCATTTTTAAAGTAGGCACTTACCAAAATTTGGTTCATTGGGGCATCCTTTTAGTTTCACACCTTTAGGGCTGGTTTCTATCAGGAAGTGCCTAACCAGCTCATTGGTGAGATCTCCTGTTGGGACAAATCAGGATTTCAGTGCAAGTTCTGAAAGCTTCTTTCAAGCCATAACACTCTGATTTAGGATATGGTGGGCCATAAACCATGCTGCCCTTCATTGGCAAGCAAGAGGAAATTATAACAATGTACCTTCTCAGTTATAGTGACTTATTTACTCTACATTACATGCTAGAAATGGTCATATATGAAGCAATGAAAGCAGGTTATCAGCATCACTATTTATGGCAGAAGAAACTCAAGGCCCTGACTTTGCACAGAATTTTTGTTGTTATTGCCACAAGATGGCATAGCTGTGTGCAATCTGGAGTAAGAATGTGTTTTCTAATGAACTAATATCAGTCACGCCCTGATTTCCCATGCTGCAGCTCAGTTCCTATTTAGAAAAACTCTTGATAGGATACAAAATCTCAGTCTCTGTTCCCTCACAAGACAAAACATTTGGAGCCTAGTCTGAAAACATGGGCTTGCTATTAGCATAAGCCACAAACACTGAAAGTATGAAATATCATACCTGGCACAGAATTTGGCATCCAGGCATTCCCCTGGCAGGGATATAACAGCCCAAATATTTTCAAATGAACAGATGAACAGATGAACAGATACTGTCAGGGTTGAGATTGATCTGCATTTCATGTGTTACATTAGGGCTAAGGGGAATAGGGGGGAGGGATTACTAAAAGTGAAAGAAGGGTATACCTTTCTTGCTCTGTTGCAAAATACCAGGAGGCGGAGAAGCAACTTTCATGGCCAATCCATAGGCTCCTCGGAAGGAGTGGCTGTCTCGAATGATAAAAGCCCCAGGGTCCTTGTCTTTCAGCAGTGCAATGGCTGAGAAAGAAGAACATAGCCCATGTATGTAAATGGATCTAAGCAGTAATAGGCAGTTACTGGACAAATGTTAAAGAAATCAACATACATTAAATGTACAAGAAAAGGCTCTGAGGCCCAATTCACACAACTAGTCCTAGCAGTTCCCACCAAGTATCCTCTCCATTGTAGCTACAGTACCAGGCATTTGCCCATCACAGCAGCAATAACCTTAGCACATGTTGAATTAGTCTCTGAGCCTTTGCCACATCTAATGCAGGATCTTCTAATCTACTTGTATACTTGAAGGCAAATGTCCTTCTAAGATTTGATTAAGGCAAGAGTAAAACTGCGGAAGGTACAAGAAAGTCCTTGCCCTGGAGAATCTGATCTGAAACACGGCCAGCCTCCATTCAGTAACAGTCACTTTACCCTTGCAAGGGGAGACATGAAGGAAATGAGGGGACGTGTTCTTGGATTAAGGATGGATCTGCAGCGCTGGGCTGCCAAGTGCCTCAGCTGTTGAATGGGTGAGAGCAATTGCTGTTGACAGAAACATAAACAAAGTCTTTTAAAGGGGTTGCTCACAATTATCTGAGAGGTTGCTTATCAGCATTGGCTGGAGACAGGAGCACCTCATTCATCATTATAACATGGCTCATGGCCAAAATCACAAGCAACATGCTTGCAAGATCTCTAAGCCTCTACACCTTGACTACCCCAATATGGCATATACTGTACTTATCTGCACATCTTTCCATGTAAACATAAGCCATCATAGGATGGAATTATTCTAAAAACCACTTCTATTATTCTCTTCTTAAAAATGTAAATTCAATACTGCACAGTACTAGTGAAGTCACTAACTCTCTGTCAGTGGGTGCCTCTCTTTTTTCAGTCCCTGTGACTCAGTAGTACATGCATGTCCACAGGTCAACAGAGGGATTCGAAGTGTGCACTTGTCACGTCTGTTGCAGACTCCCCTATTACACGTGTCAGTAGTGGACCTGAACCATCTATTTTAGGAGGTGAGAAATTGCAGAGAGGTGAGGATGAATTGTTAATCTGTGCTGGGCAAGAAACTGTACACTTATGAAGCTGAAGGGATAGCACAAGCACCAGAAGGCTCTACATTTCAAGGCACTCTAAGTGGGGAAATGTCTTGCTCCAATTTCACATTACTGCTGGATCTTTCTACAGATCACTTTGCATTTCTCTTCCCACAGCCAGCGGCCAAGGTTAAAATCCACTTAGGCCTAAATGTTGCAATGCCAAGTACAGGTTTGCTGCCAAAAAGCCCCCAAACCTGTGCTCAGATTACTTAAAATATGTGGTGTGGCTTCATTGCATTGTGTTTACCCTCATCCATGCTCTATATCATCAGCTGCTAATGGGAGAGAGCAGGGGAATGCACAGTGGGTTGTATCCAGCTAAGTTTTACTCAGAGTAGACCATTGCATTAATAGTCCCAAGTCATGTTCATTGATTTCAGTGGGTCTACTTTGAGTAGAACTAGCAGATGATATAACCGAGTATGATGACATCAAACGATATGTAAACATTTCGGTGAAAGAGGGGCACTGTTTTCAGTGGCAAACATTTGTTTGATATCACATCTAACTGCTCCCTTATAGAATCAGCAGTTAGAGACTTCTCAGCAACGTCAGTCTGCACTGATCACTTTTCAGTTGTCATTCGCTGGGTTTCTAGCACAAATGTGATCTGTGAAAATTTTGAAGCTGTAATGTGGCACAGCAGATGAAACACACAGAGCCCAACCTCTAAGGACCAAACTACACCTTACATTACTCACAACTTTTATAAAATGTGCTTAAGCTGGCCACTCTTATTTTGAAGCAAAAGCAGCCATTCAGGGCCCCAAGTTGGGACATGTTCACTGTCTTCCTATCCAGCTTGCCATTACTGCAATTGTTTAAACAAGGAGTGTGTTCTTGTTGTGGAGTGGATCTTACCTAGAGAATTGTGAGAAAAATTTGGGCAAGCATCTGCTGGGGAAAAAGGATAGCCTGCCTTAGGAGAGGGGTTAAGCTAGAAAGAAAGATCCACTCCACGTTTAGGCTAGAAAGAGTCACTATTATCCAGTCTATTTTAGTTGTTTGGGTCTTATAAAAGTCTCAGAGTCAACTCCTACTTCCCTTGAGATTAGAGAAGTTTTCCACTGTTTGGATTTAATTTAGGGGAGGGAAAGGAGCACAACTAAACTTTTCATTGCTGAGTATAGGAACAGGTAACATCCAATAGCTTTGGAAATACCCATCACCACTTAAAATAGCCATCAGACACAACTGGCCACTGAGTGAATCAAAGCAGTGATGTACGGATGAAAGGATATATCCTTCAAAGGATTAAGCTACTTAATTGCACTTTATTTTTAATACTGTCAAACTGGCTAGGGTTCAGAGGAGAGAAACAAAAGCTAGGTTTTTGGAATACCAGTTCTATGAGGGAATGGTTGACGGGACCAGGACTGTTTAGACTAAAGTTGTAAAGGTTTTTGAGGGGCAGTGAGGCAAGTCAAGCTATTTTTTTTCAAATATACATATTAAAAAGCATCTATAAAGAGAATGTGTGTTCTAACAGGTTGAAGGCAAGAGGAATACTTGGTTACATTGGCACATGATAGCTGTACCATCCATCACAGTCTAGGAGCTTGATACAGACCAAATCTGAAATCTGTATCCAAGTTCCTCCTGCCACCAATGCCAATGATTCCATATATAAACAGCCTAACTATTCCTGTGGCAAGCTCTCTCATCTTGAGATAGTCTGGCCATCTGTATCATTTTGCCAAGTGGCAATGGGAATGTTATCATGCTAGGTGCAGATGTGCTGTAAAATAGCCAATGTTAACTACCCATGGCTAATGCAGAATCACTGTGGTTAGCAATAGGAATCCAAGAGGATGTACTTTAAGTCCTATCATAATGGAGGCCCCTGGAGGAGGAAAAATGTTCTGGAACTGTTTGATTTGTCCTTGCAGATTTTGCGATTTCTTTGAATGCCAAGGACCAAAGCAATGACTCGTCCACACTTCAGCTTGTAGTTGGCTGCTCTTTATCACAGAATCAGAGCAAACAGCAATTGGGTTTCCCAGTGATTGACATTTGATCCAATTCAGTAGGAAAGAGTGAATTTTCCTAGTGAAAGTAGAAGAGCAAATGGAAAACCTCTCAGACCTGTGCATAGAAAGAACAGGACAAGCAGAAAACCTCTCAAATCTGTGCTTTCTAGGGCTTCCGGGTTCAGCGCCAGCGTCGATCGGCGGGGTTTCGTCTCGTCTCCGAGACGGCCCGTCTCTGCTAGGAGTGGGGAGGGCAGCGAGAGCAACGCTGCGCCCCTTAGAACCTCGGGAAGGGCGTCCCGAGGGCAATTTGCTCGGCACAGACCCAATCCGGACTCCCCAACTCTTCGGTTAGCTCTAATAAGAGCTCCGGAGCGAGGAGGGTAGAAGTCGCGGGGGCCATTTTGAGCGGCAACGTTATTCTAGCAGGGAGAAGCTTCAAGCCGAAGGCGGAGAGCGCTGGATTCTTCCGAAAATAAAACGATTGGAAAAGACTGTAAGTAACCTCACGATTTGGATTATAAAACAATTTGGTCTGGGAGAGAGGGGAGAAAAGAGGAAGCCACCCCCCCCCCACGGCAACAAAGAGACAGTAAATAGAAACCCGAAGCCATAAACAGAAGATTTGTAATTCAAAAGGATCCCTCAAAGGCATCAAAGAGAATATCCCCTTTGATGCAGGGTGAAAAGGGGAGAGAGACTGTGGTTTATGACTGCCCTGCAGCAATGAGGTAAAGCCTAAGAAAAACCTTTCTTTCCCTCGGGAGCCGGCAGCCCAGGCAATCCAGTGAGTTGATCAGGATTTATAAGTCAATTTTTACTTCACTTTGTATTTCTGGACTTTGTGGAATTTCTTTTTTGGCTTAAGTGCTTGTGAAATGTGAGTTCGAACTTTATTGTTAACAAGACTTGAAGAATGCAGCCAGCTTGTTAAAATGGAGTCGAGAAAATAAACTGTGATCATATTCCACCCCACGTGATAAGTTTTGACCTTGGCAGGACTGAAATATGTCAACAAAAAAGTGTTCCCCTGAGTTCCAGCGGTCTGTTTTGACCTTAATGTGGGAAACAAGAATAGAGTTATGTCAAGAGGAGACACGACGACAGGAGTTACAGCAGAAATTTCAGGAGGTGATGGCGGAATATGATTTTCTAGGAGATGAAGCTTTTGACACTGAAAAAGAGCAATGTGAGAATGACAATGATGGGGAAGGAAAAGATGAAGATGAGGACTGTGATGATTCAACACAAAATGAAACACACCATGAAAAAAATGATGACTCTACTCTACAAAAAGTTGGATGGAGTGCCCTGCCTTTGAGGGGGGCACGATTGGTATTATTGGAACTCCAGAACGCCCACAGGGAAGAAGGAAAAAATATGCAGAGAAGAGAAGAAATTCAGGGGTCCTGTATGGTGGCCTGGATGGCAAGAGACTGTAAACAGGGGGTGGGGTGAAGGGAAAGTGATGTTGTGATGATAAGGATGGATTAACAGGTTTATAACTGGTCTGCTGATTTTGGAATTTGCTGGATTGGGGGGGGTGGAGCCGGTAATCGGGGATGTAAGGTTAAATTGAGAATAGTTATAGTTTTAAAAGTAAATGGATTTTGGAAAATGTAAAAATATGGAGGCTTATAGAGGGAGAAAAAAAAATTAGGCACGGGAAGAGAAAATGGGAGTTTGAATTTTCAGTGATTTGAATATTAGATGAAAATGTTAACAATTGATTTATAAGTTGTATAAGATACAAAGGTGTATTTTTATAAAGTAAGAAACTGTTGCAGATGATAAAAAAGGGATGAAAACCGGGGAAGGGGGGGAGGGGAAGCCCATAAAATATGGTTTTTCAACTATGAATGCAAGAAAAATTTTTCTGTTTTGTATTGTTTTTTTCTTTTTCTTTTTTTTTTCGCCCTTTCTTTTTCCCCTTTTTTTCCTATTTCTATTTTTCTCTTTTTTTGGTATAACAATAGATGGTTGGATGGATGTCCTCCTGCGTACTGCCCTGGTTTGCTGGAGCTCCCTGGTGGCAGGGGGGGGCTTTGGGGTCAGGGGAGGGGGAGGAGGACAGAAATCCAAGCATAAAATGGACCATTTCTGACTGTTCACAAACATGGGATACTTCTGTGGCAGGGGAGGGCCCATGTGGGTGGGTAGGAAGGAGGTGGAAAAGGGGTTTAAGTATGTACCGTTTTTTTGTTTTTTTGTATTTTGTAAAATTAATAAAAAGTATGTTAAAAAAAAAACAAATCTGTGCTTTCTAGGCATGGGACAAGCGGAGTGTGGACGAGCCCCAAGTCACTCAAATGTTTGAGCGTATGATTGCCAAGTGTTGTCTGCTGAGCTACTCTGTTCTGTAGGGCAGAGACGCACCTTGCTCCCTGGAGATCTCTGGCTTGTACCAGTATTTGGAGGTATCCTGGACAAACTTCAGGTTAGCTCTGGTCTCAGGGCTGCTGTCTAAAAGACAAAAAAGGAATGAAAATGAGAGAACTCAAGGAAAGGAAATGTTATGGGGTCTCATCAAGATAAGACAATTTTATTCCAAACAGATTAATCTGCAGTAATGCCCCATAGCACTTTTGTGATTACTAATATGGAAAATAATGAGAACCCCACCCTGTAAAGCACCTTCTCAAGCTCATGTCATAACTCTTGACGGTCTCTTTCAATTCTATATTTTTGGGGTTCTATCATTCTGTGATAAAGTGATGGCCTCCTAAACAATAGTTAAAACTCCAAGAAGTGTTAGAACTGAAGAGGTGCTTCCATATCTGATACCATGCTCAATGAAGAATAATACATGTTCAACCAAATGATGCCAATATGGAGTATCACAAGCAAAAAAAAAATGAGGAGAGCCTTGCACTCCAGGGTAGTGGTGCCTGCATGACACACCGCAAAACACTTACAGGATGCTGATCATTTCAGGACAATCCTTGGTTATGATCAGATTCTCATCTATCAAGTACTGATAAGCAGGGTAAAATAGGAAGACTAAAGACCCAGAAATGCCCCCTCCCCAATTTCCATAATACACACTACTCAAGTGAGAAGCAGCAAGATCTGAGATTTTACCTGGCATTGAGAACTTGGAGAAATCAGGCAGAGTATGATGGAAGGCCATGCCACTCCCACTGCTGGGACTGGACATGCCACTGGAGATGGGTGAAGAGGTCTTGCCATTCACTGTGGCATAGTTAGGCAGGCTGTTTGACCGATCCCCTGATGACATCCTTCTCTTTTCAGGGAGCAGTGGTTGGGTTGGGGTGGGGCTTCCCTGCCGGTACACTGCTGAGTCAGGGGACGAGGAATGTGGGCTACTGACTCCATGGTAGTAGGCCGGGGAGACAGGAAAAGATGGGGTAGAGGGAGCCTGATAACCTGAGGCACTGCTTTGGCGGGACAGCGTTGGGCGCTTCTCCTCTGGAGCCGAGTATCCATATATGATGTGCCGATCTAAGTTGGGACTTCCAGAGACCATTATGGGCTGCTGCCGAGTCAGGCTTGGACTCCCAGGCGATGCAACGAGGTTGCCGTACGGAGCCATTACGTGCCTGCTCATGCTCGGGCTTCCTGGAATGGCTCCCATGTTAGCGTTGACAGCTCTTCGCCCAAATCCTGGGCTAGGGGGAGTGTTGGTGGCTACCGTTCTGTGGAGGGAGTGGGGGCTTCCAGGCATGACATGGACCCCAACTGCATTGGCTTGGGGTTGAGGCCTTGGGTGGCTATCTTGTTGAGTGCTGGCTCGGCCATCAGGGAAGTCAGCACTCATATAGGCTGGAAGGCCCTGAGTTGATGTAGAGGTGTTTTGGTAGCTGCTGTTCACCGACGGCCCCTGAGAAAGGTTGGTGGATTGGAAACTGGACTCAGCTGATGGCTGGGATGAAATGGCTATGCTGGCATTGTTCTCTGATGGGTAGCTACCTATAGAGAACCTGGGGGAAGCAATGGGAGAGCGCAGAATCCGTTATTAACCTATTCCTGTAAAACATGATATAGAGCTGGAGATAACAGGACTCTTAAGACACAGGAAGAACCCACCTTGTTCAAACCTCTTTATCCAAAATTCTTGATTCTCCTAATTCCCCATGAGCTCCTTATGAAGCTCTAAGTCACAGTGACCGTAAACAAACCAGCTGTCATATTTAGACTTTGATGTCCACTCAGATAAATGACTGCATTTATTTGCTCACAAGAATGTTCACATCCTTGAAACAAACTTTGAGTGGACTTGGGTCATTTCCTAATAGGCTGTCATTTTTGCTTCATCTTGCAAGTTCACAGTTTGCAATCCATTATGTGATTATATGTGTGCAAAACATTCCAGAGGGGAAAATATTTCACAGGAAGCTGAGAATGTGACCTTTCTGTATGGACAAATGTTAATATGTGTATGTCAGCATGCTGCCCCTCCCCAAAAGCCAGTACTTACAATCTCTGTCCACAATCCTACTAAGAAAACAACAGCACTGTATTTAATAATAGAAATAGAGGAAGCTGTTTATACCAAGACAGACTATTGGCTCATCTATCTCAGAACTGATTTCATTTGCTAGCTGTATATCTCCAGGATTTCAGACAAGAGATATTCCCAGCCCTACCTGGAAATGCTGGGGATTCAACCTGAGACCTTCTGCAAGCAAAGTAGTTGCTCTACCATTGAATGATTACACTGTTTAGTGTTGTCCTTTGTAAGCTAGATCATTCAATGCATAACATTTGCAGAGAATACAGTAAAAGGAAATGTTTTTTTTTTCCTGAGGAAAAATGACTGTAAAGAGAGTAAGGTAACATACATATTCTGTGCGCATTGGTTTATTGTGGCATGAACTGTCATAAACAAGAGCACCTGGCATAGTAGAAAACATGAAAGTCTGGCCTGCAACCTGATAAAATAAATAAAATTATTTGGAGAGGCTACAGGTTAGCAATAGAGCTCATGTTTTGCATGCAGAAGGTTCCTGGTTCAATTCCCAGCACCTCCAAGTAGGATTGGAAAAGACCTCTGTGCTTTGAGCTACTGCCAGTCAGTGATGAGCAGCAAGAACCAATGATCTGACTCAATACAGTGGCTTTTCCAGATGTGATAAGAATTCAAAATTCAGTTGCATTTATGAAAATATGATTACTATACCAATGGGCACCTCTTCTGTGATCACCTTCCTAAAAAAAAAAAAATGGCCTGCCCACCCCACAAGAAAAACTGGTGTCATACTCTATTTATCTTAGCTTTCTTTATTCCATCCACAATAAATCCTTCCATGTTCACTTATATACCAGGTCGACAAATGACTATGAAGATAAGCATCTCACCTATGCGTACAGAAACATCTTACCATTCACACGTAAGTGTACAAAGCTGTATATCTACACTGGGGGTGGGAAACCTTTTTCAAGCCAAGAGCCACATTCCCTCAGGGGGCCTTTTAAAGGCACCTTCATACATTCAGGCTTCTTGAATTTTGCCAACAAATATCATAGCTTCTTACCTCCTCCCAGCCTGGCTCTATTCTGCCCAAGGTGGAAAGAAGGAGCAATTATCACAGTGAACAACCATGTGATCTGTCCAGTGATGTGACTTAAGGAAGTGGAAGAACCATCACAAAGTGTCTCTCCCCTATGATGGAGAAAACTGAAGTAGGGGAGTTTCTTTATTACAGAATACTTCTGTCTCTGGGCCCATTATAAACTCTGGCCACCAGCATGTGACCCTCAACAGATCACTCTTGAGGTAATCTGGCCCTCAATAGGGGGGGGGGGAGATTCCCCATCCCTGCTCAAATCCATGAGTGATACAAGAAAGGGCAGAAGAACCTATAATGGCTGAACAGGAAATCTCCCTGCAGAGCAAATGCTTTCCTGATCAGTATGAGCTGGAATGGCCCTGTGTCTTCTATTTGGGGAAAGCAGCCTCCCAAGATCATGCATCAAAGAGTCTATATATGTAAGCAAAAGGGCTGCAGTCCTATGGCTAGCTGTCACAGTGAAGTCCTGCATAGTTCAGCAGCATCTGCCATCATCAGCCTGTTGAGAATGGCAAACTACAGCTGTCTTTCCTTACCCATCCATGCTGTGCATTGGACTGCTGGCAGCGACAGGACTTGGTGAAACGAAGGAGTTGGGATAAGACCCATTCCTCACTGGTGTCTCAGTGTTATAGGCCTGTGGAGACAGGGGTGCCTGGAGCTTCCCAAGAGAACTGCCACTGCCACCACTTGTTGCTGTACGGGCCACAGATTCTACATAGCTCCGGGGCTCTGAAATGAGGCAGAAAGAGAGAAGATGATTACTGAGGTGCCTCGAGGTGTGGGGCTTTTACAACAAATATTTCCAATTAGTGTAATTTATTTTGAAAATATATATATATACATACACATTGTTTTGTATAGTAAGATAAACTCAAAGCAGGTTACAACTAAGCTCATAAAACACATACATCATGCTAGTAGCAGTCCAAATTACTAAAATCAAAGTTAAGCACCCTCTTGGTCCCTAGAGCAAATCAGAGTAATTCCTCCCCCTCCTGAAAACCAGAGACTGGAAGGGCCATTGAGGCCTTCTGCTTCATGATCTTTCAATGCAAGGGCTGGATTCACATGGCCAAACTCCCCTATGCACAATGCTATTGTTGAGAGAATGTAACAGATGAACTGAATCATGCTGAGATAGAACTGCAGGGATCTGTGTTAAGTATAGAGGCTTGATAAAAGTGCAGAACTTCCAAAATCACCGGCATGTAGAGTTACTGTGGCTGACCTGTGGGCACATCTTCCATGTCATTACAATATTGCACAAGATAGCTGGTCAGGATGTACTGTATGCAGAAGAATGTCACTGCGTACACTTGGTCTTAAGTAAATATCAATAATCTCTGACAGACTCTTGCACTGCAAATTCAGCTTTTCTCCCTGTCCTCATCCACCACCACCACCTTCCTAGATGTAGACCATGTAGGGCAACTTCCTCTGGGAACTTGTTTTACCGTCCAGCTAATCTTACAGTTGCATATTGAGGGATGGGGTGGAAATCATCCTGGATTTTTAATTACAACCTCTTACTGTACAATTTAGGAGCATTTCCTCTTGTCCTACCCACAATGACCTATATATATATAGCATTTGTGAATGGGCATCTACTTCAATCTGCTCTATCTTCATAATACTGAACACTGGGTTCCATCAGCTTCTTTACACAACAAATGAGTTCCACATCCTTGCAATACACAAGAGAACTTGCTATACACAAAGAACTCTTGGGGTTTTGTATTTTGGAGCCCTGACAAGCTGCATTAAGGATCATTCTCATCTTAAAGTGTTTAAAATGCTTCATCACAGGCTTGTTTCTGGAGCTCACTCTCACCTCAAATCACTTAAAAAGATGACAACTATTTAGTTTTGAATATACACACTTGTTTTAGAATCTTATGGTGTCAACTGCATATGGTGTCACCGCATATTAAATAACATTTCCATGAACAGCTAGGCTTTCAGGACTTACTTGCAACTATTACATCATGTATGATTTTGAGATATGGGTTTTCCATAAAACTTGCATCTAGATGTTTTAAGATTACATATACTCTTGAATTGCTCCCTTGTCAGAGAAGAACACAGCTTCACTCTTGACAATATGTATTTAATTGCAACAAAAGAGGGAAAGCAATTCCCTACATTCCCCCACCAACCTATAATGTCCCTAAATTAATATTGGGGTCAACCCTCTATGCATGTTCATGCATATATCAGCCCTGCAGGCTACAGTGGTCTGACTCCAAACCAAATGCATACGGCTGCCCAGTTCCCATAACCATGCCCAGAGTTAATAGTGGACAGATGGGGGACAGGGGACGGGATGAGGACAGGAAGCAGCAGCAGCAGTTTCCCCCACCAAGGCTAGAACTAGCAAGGCAAGTTACAGCGAACAGAAAGGGGGAGAAAAACTAAACTGAGTAATTGTTGACAAGCATATTGTATGAGTAGTTGGAAATATATAAACAACCCACCCATTTTCAGTAAGGGAGGTGCCCGAGTCTGCAACCTCTCACTCCCCCCCCCCCGTGCACCACTGCTCCCAGCTACAAAAGGCAGTCCAGGGCCCCCTTTCTCCAGCCCATGCCTGAGCAGCCACAGCTGCCGAATCGCACGTCAACCTCCTCCTCCTCCTCCTCCTCCTGCTGCTGCTGTCCATGCACAGGATTTAAATACAATCGAAAGGAGGAGACGCTCCGGCTACAAAACACATACGGGGGGGGGGAGTGAAAGAGAGAGAGGACGGGGCTGGCTGTAACTAAAACAGCAACTGAGCAAACTACGTGGTATAAAATAGGGTGGAGGGGGGAAGGGCAGAGATTTGAGGGGTGAGGAACTAGCTAGTGTGGCTGGTGTGGAAACACGCACCCGAAACTAGGGCGGGGAGAGAAAAGGGAAATTGTCAAGGGCGAGGTGTGGTGTGGTGTCTCTGTGTGTAACACAACCCCCAGAAAAGCGAACTCGGGACCTGACTGGAGAGTCTCTCTCTCTCTCTCTCTCTCTCTCTCTCTCTCTCTCTCTCTCTCTCTCTCTCTCTCTCTCTCCTGCCTAGTGAGGGGCAACCACTGCATGTGGGGATGGAGCGCCCCGAGGAGAAAAATAAAACACACACACACACAGGGGAATGGGGTGGGAGGGAGAAGTGACAGACATTGGCAGCCGACCCAATACCCGTCGCGTGCTCCCCCTCAGCCGAAACTGCCCGTCCTCCTTAACCGGCAAGCTGAGTGAGGTTGTCGGGCGCGGGGAGACGCGAAGGCAGGTCTCAGAGGCGTCGCGGCCAGAGGAAGCATGCGAGGAAGGGGAAGGAGCTGGGCGTGCACACACTCAGGTTTCACTGCCTCCCCGCCTGCGCGGCCCTGCGCCCCCTGCAGGGCTTTGCAGGGAAGCACCTCTGCAGCCAGTACCAAGCAGCAGCAGGAGGGAAAGCGGCGAGCAGGCGGGCGAGCGAGCGGGCGGCAGGCTGGCAGCGCCCCTCAGATGACGACGCTCTAGGCAGTTGCCTAGCTCACCTCAGTGGACGCACCGGCCCTGGCCCCAAGATACACCGGAGGGGAAACTAGGAACAAAGTTGCAGCCGCTCCACAGTTGGGCAAGGTATGCAAGGTAATTAATTAGGCAATCTTCTTCTGAGCCTTATTGGTGGAGTAAAATGTATGTAAACAGGACTTTGAGATTACTTTTAACCTTTCTAATATGGAAAACAGATAAACATGGGCCAGGTTTAATGAAGATGGAAGTTGGATTTCTAAACTGGCCAGATAAATCCGGTGGCCAAGCCCTATCTGTTGTGTCCAAAGCAGTGTTTGCCAGTTAACCGAGCCCACCAAGGCAGGAAGGAATGGAATGGAATGATGATAAAGAAGGCTGGTCTGCCCTCTTCATACTGAACATTCCACAAGGCAAAAGCCCAGAACAACAATCTTGACCGAACCAAGAGAGGCCATGGACATTTGGCTGTCTTGGTACTGGGCTGAACTGCAGCCTCAAAAGACTTGCAAAACACATAATAGGCTATTATGCTACTTAAAGTGATTTCATCTGTTATAGATACACACTTCATGCACTCCTCCCTAACTAAAAATGGCATGGCTCTGTATTCACAAGTTAACTTGCAAGAGGTTAATGGGAAGCTCCCCGAAAAAGCCAAGAATTTCTGTTAAACTGTGGGGAATCTCTTTCCCCCAAACCAGGAAGGGATAAAGGACAGTAAAATTGTTGTATCTCATGTCTTTGTCTTCTTCCATATATATAAGAATAAAGGATGGGCTGCCTTTAGTTTTAGATATTGTCTCCCTTTGTGAATATTTTTTCCTTCTGCTATATAATGCATCCCCCTCTGTTGCTATAGTCTTGCTCACACTTCATAAAAGCCTACGCATATGCTAAGTTCTCAAGCCCAGCTGTGTGCAAATTATCTGAGTGATATTGAAAAATTAGCATTATCAAACCATTTGTAAATGCAAAACATAGGAGAGAATGGAACTCTTGGATAACACGCAAGAATCACTTGGCCAGTCCTGTGTCATATCAAACAAAATCTAAAAATACCATCTCTGAATTTATGTGAAGCAAGCAAACATTTTGTTGTGTGGTAGGTAGGAAATAAACAGGGAGAGTCTCAAGAGACACGCCTATGACGCTGGGGGACATGAAACAATCATTTTGACGTCATAAGATACAATCTCCTATAGCCCACAATTCCAGATTCTTACACACACACACACACACACACACACACACACACACACACACACACCTTGCTAGCACTATGTTACAAGAGTCTAAGAGCCAAAAGAAGCAGTGGTAGATTAAAGAACATGAGGACTTTATGCAGACTTAACATACATTATTTAATGTATGGGAGACATTACCAAGAAATCCCTGCTAATGATAGCTGCCCCAAAGATCTCATCAATTGGTAGCACCATGAGCAGAGATCCCACCCACCTATCACCCACCACTACTGCAGCAGATCTCAAAGCACAGGTTGGTTTTATCAAGGGATGCATTCCTTGTTTGTATGATGCATATGGGGTTGGGGGGGGGGACAAAATCTTCAATGAACTGTATATTAAAATAATAATTGCCTTGATATAAGTAGAGGGTATTTTTTAAAAATAATAATAATCTGAAACTGAATTAATGCATAAACTGAAAAGTGTGATTTTAGGCTGTGTGCTTTTTTAGATTAACGGATTAGACTAACAAAAAGAGTGTACTGGGGAAGTGACAGCAGCCGTCCCAAACGCAATCTGAACTGCGCAAAACTACAAACAAACAATTCCAAAGGTGAGATGATTTTACAGAGACTACTACATAGGGGATGAGGATGAGCTAGCACTGACCAGCAGTACAAACTTAATATTGCCTGACTAGCAAGGACTGGTACTCCCTAAAAACATCTTGCTCAAGTTTTATCTCTATTCTACCTAGAAAAAGCTGTACATCCTGTTCAGATAATGTTTTGGATTCCAATTGGGTTTGTTTGATATATCTAAACATGTAGCAGCCCTCCAAAACATGGGTTCACCCCAGCTGCGTTCTGTCCCAAACAGCATTTTAAACTTGTGAACTCTCTCCTTGGCTTTCTGCTTATTTTCACTCCCTAAAGGTCAGTAGTAGCACATATTTTGGGAAGTACTGGGAATGCAGGACCTCTGCACAGTTATGGAGCAGTGCCTAAATGCTTATTGGGGTAGCAGGAAACAAGTATCTGGGGCAGAGATGAGGAACATCCCGATGTTGCTGGACTCCAGCTCCCATCAGCCCTAGTCAGTGTGGCCAGTGTGCCAGGGATGGTGGGAGTTAGAGTCCAACAACACCTGGGGGTTACATGTTCTCCAGCCCTCCGTTAGGAGCAAATGGCACACAAAGTTGAGTTGTGGTACAGTGCTTGCACCTCTGTTTTTATTTCTTTCTACAAAATGGGGCTGCAGAAGACCCATATTAAAGAAGGGGGGCCTTTCAATTTAACCATTTCCTCTCCAGTTTACTCATGACTTTTGGAAAGCAGGTGGGGAAAATATTCAACATATAACTATCAGAGATCAAAGTGTTAAAAAACCCACTCCCCCCCACACCTTACATGTGTTTTCTGCTGAGACTGCAGAATTTACAGCTTCATATAGTGCTTAAAATCTTAGGGACTCAGTTTCATGAATAGTTTAGTTCTCACTTTGCAGCAATAGATTGTTGTTGCTAGTAGTTGCTGTTGCTACAAGTAGGGATTAGGCAGAAAGGAAACGAGATCAGTAATTTGCTCATGATGCAACAAAATGCTGCCTAAAACTGCTGCCTGCAAGGACGTGACATCCGCCTGTAGCTGGAAACACATATCTCATACCTTCAAAAAGTTATTTTGAGGTTCAAACCCAACTCTGGGATATGGTGAGGTGCAAAATTTAGCAAACAGACAAATATTATTCCAGCGTCTAAATATTATTCCAGCGTCAACCAAGTCACTTCTGTATCAGAAGGAAAGAAGGAGAAAGGGAAGAAAGGAGAGTAGGAAAGGGATCCTCCTCTGTGGCACTAAGTAATGTAGTATGTAAGTATGACTAGAAGAAGTAAAATGCCATTGCAAAATTCAGGCTTTACCTTTGTGGCAAATGTATACCTCTGGTCCCATGTCAACCTGAAAATGCCTAGTACCACCTGCCAGGTGATGGTAGCATGAGGAGCAACCATGTAATTGTGTCTATGCCTCAAGATTCCTGTTTTCATATATTCACAGATTAGCCTGAGATTTGATTTATCTAGATTTTGTTCCCATGCTGGACAGATAACATTTCTATCAGGCATCCAGCTGCAGTCCTATGCAGTTACTTGGAAAGATATCCCCTTGAACTCAACAGGGATTATGTCTATGTATACTTGCCTATGAATGCACTGCTTATCTCACACAGTATTCAGAAATGATACTCAGAATCTTAATTCAATGAAATTGATGTAATCTCCAAAAATGCCAATTTTACCACCAGTAATTGACAAAATAATGATACTTATAGTTTGGCAGAAGTGGCTCAGGAAATCTGTTGGGTTTTTTGGTTTTTTTTGCAAGAAATTCTAAAGGAGAAATGTCTTTGTATTAGCATACTTGTATCAAGGAAGCTGAAGCTATTATTATTAGAAAAGTAATGAACTCCTTGCTAATGTCTTTGCTCTCATTTATTTGCAGTTTCCATGTAAAGCAGCTCTTGGGCAATCTGTGGTGCAGCAAAATTCTGTGAGGGAAATGTTTTGGTCTTCAACTCTTCTGACCACACACAAGCCCACCAGCTTCCTTGTGGCCACTGGGACTAACAGGGGCCTGCTGGCATATTGTTATTTGCCAAATAGTTCATATAAAATGAAAACAATTCCCTCCTTACCTTCATCAGATTCAACTACTGTCTCCCCATCTAGTTCTGAGGGGCAAGCATGGAAGAAAGAAGTGTTTGGGAAGGAAAAGATGGACAATGGCAAGGTAATGAAAATGGAGAGAAGGAGGAGACATACAAAGAGAGAGAGAAAGAGATTAGCAGGATTTCTTATGTTAAGCAACTGTAAATATCAGAAGAGGTTGTTTCTGGTCTAAATCATGACCGATATGAACCAACATAAACACCACAAATCTATGTTTAAAGTTCCCAAATGCCTGAAAAACATTATTAGGAACTGGCCCAACCATCTGCATCCCCACATACAAATCAGGTATCCCTCAGGCCTTCTCGGTAGTGGCACCCACCCTGTGGAATGCCCTCCCACCAGAGGTCAAAGAGAACAACAATTACCAGACCTTTAGAAGGCATCTCAAGGCAGCCCTGTTTAGGGAAGCTTTTAATGTTTGATGGATTTCTGTATTTTAATATTTTGTTGGAAGCCGCCCAGAGTGGCTGGGGGAACCCGGCCAGATGGGCGGGGTATAAATAATAAATTATTTTTTATTATTATTATTATTATTATTATTATTATTATTATTATTATTACTCTTCAATCAACTCAGAGACCTAGCGCTTAGCCTGGGAGTCAGAAGAAAATGAAAAGAAAGAGCCTTAAATCACAGAGAATACATACAAGGAGAGGTGGAAGTGAGATGACACCAAGTGTTATTCCACACAATCCAGTGAATTTTCCACCGCTTTCTTTATCACATACAGCCCAATCTTTTGGAGAAGTGAGTATATTGTGCAAGACCACCCAATTAACTATAATTGCAGATCCTGAATTTATGGGCATGTGAGTGAATCCTGACTGAAAGAAAGCAACAATATCACCTTCATGGGGGAAAGTGCTTGTTTAAAAATGTTCCGATGCCAAGGATCTCTCTACACATGAACATTTATGAGTCAAACGGAAGGCTTCTAGCCTAGAGTCCCACCTCCACCCCATGCAAGCTCTGAGATGCAACATTCATGAAAACAACTGTCCAATCTGTTCCAACGCATGCCTCCTCAAACTGGACATGTGCAAAGCCTGATAGCTTCCCATTATGCAATACACTGATTGTGGTCTCTAGGATTAACTACAAGTCTCTTACTCTGCAGTTTTTGTTCTTAAAAGGACCGATATGTTCAATAGCCTTCTATGGCATGAAGTACTGTCCAGAAAGTGGCTGGTTATACTGATGGATGGATAATCTTGAAGAAAAAAATGCATTTCAGGCTTGCTTAGGACTCAGTTTCTATTTTTCCTAATCAGCTTCAGCTTGAGCCAGGTTAGCAAGTTCACGCTTGTGCAAAAATCTGTAGCAGGCAGCTCACATGCTTATGTAAACCTCTGCAAATATTGACTCTGCACCTGAATATTCAGTAAATTGTCATGATTGGGGCTCACTCCCTACCCTTCCGCTGTGGGATTTTATCTCACATCTCCTAGTTTGCTTCTTGATTGCAATCACTATCATTCCTGTGACAGTTTGTCATAATATGTTTACTGTATTATTCTTACCCTTCAGGAATCCCAGTTCAGTTTACATGGCTGCCCCACCCCAGCAGGCAGCTCCTCTATCCAGACACTGGCAAGTGTAAAACTTACTCAGTTTTAAAAATGTAAAAGCATTATGGGGCCTTAACATCTTATGTTAAAGAGTGGCATGACATATATTCCACGGGAGTAATTTAAACTAAGCAGCATATTTCAAAATAAATTTTACAAATTGTCCAGTAGCACCTTAGTGACCAAATAAGAGACCAACTCTAAGGTGCTACTGGACATTTTTTATATATTTTAAATACACACACACACACATTATTTTGACTGCGTCAAACCCACACAGCTACCTACCTGAATCCAGCATAGATCTGTGTAATTACAAAGACTGTAACAACACTGAATATTATATGCAGGGTCACACTGAATAATCCTACAATTTGTAATCTGCATGTTAAGTGTAAATCCCCAGATATGAAAACTTGAGAGATGCCATTCCTTTTAAAATTAAAAATATGTGCCTCAAATCTGCAAGGAAGAGTTACATATGGAAGAGTGCATTTGTGTATCTCCAATGAAATACTTATTTGAGCCACAGTGAATGATCTGTTTGTGTCTTTTGAAGCATATGGGGATGTGGTTCTCTATCCAGACACCACTAGTTATTACATGCAATTAGTTGCAGATTATTTGAATTGGATAGGGACCATAGAAGATTCACACTTGATTGAATTTGTACAGAAAAACTTTTAAGGGCAAAGCTGGAGCCAGACTTTCAGACTCAGTGAAAACTGCAGAATGTGTCTCCAAAATTTGAGCCTTATGGTTGAAATCCAACTTCTGCAGCATTTGGAATCCAAGATAGACAAAAAGAAGAAGTTCAAATCAGATTTGTACTTTTTTCAAATCTGCCTCAACTCTGTAAAGAAGATTTATCTCTCCTTGTCATCCATAATTAAAAATGATGAGTGAAAATGAACAGGAGGCTCATTATTCAAACAACTTAAGGATGTACATTAAAAATACAAAATTGGCAAGAGCAGAATTGAGGAAAGGAAGCACTTTTCTCGAGCACAGAAAATTATGCTGGTTGATGGAAATCACCACCTTAAGGCAATATCAAGGTCTGGGCTTGGTAAGATTTGAAAAGTGATTGTGAGAACAGCAATGCCATTTGCTAAAACAACTGATGCCGTGTAACTGAAGGAATAAAATATATGCTTACACTCCAGAGCTAAAATCTATTTTAAAGTCTGTGTGCAGTGGGTATCTTTAAAACTACTTAATACAAACTTCATGTGCCTTCTATCTTGGCAATAGGACAGTGGGCTGTACAAAAGACATATCATAATATCCAATGATGCTGCTGTTCTCCATAGTACCAGTCTCTCCATCATTAGACTACTCTTGCTTACCTCCTGTTTGCTGCAAGAAGATCTCTGCTGGGTTGTGAGGTTTTAGGCCCAGTGCTGAAAGTGGAGTTTTAGCCAGTCCTGGTGGAGAGCGTACTGTTGTCAAAAATACAGGGAGCGAAAGAAATGCATCAACAAAACCGAACATAAAAGGGTGGATTAAATGTAAAGGATAAGAAATCCAGGCATTTCCAGGTTTGTTTTTAAATACCAGTTTATAGCTAAATAGGGTTGTAACTGAATCCTAGCTATATACATGTATGGCTGGAAATACTCAGGGTGATTGGTGTGCTGAAACCACAGGAATGTAGCTGCCGGTAGCAGGCCCCCAGTCTCAGACAGCTTCTCCACTGAGAAGAGACAAAGATTGCCCTCTAAGTCATGTGCATGAAAGGAAAAGAAGCTAAATATTGCTGGAGAAGAGACTTCTCTCTTCAGTAGTGTGTAATTTCTTAAGGCAAGTGGAGCAGTGGATCTACAAAATGGAAGGCTGGTGCACTTAGGGCTCCATCCAGACTTGCACTTGTCCCATGCCTAGAAAAGCATGGGTCTGAGCATTTTTGCCCTTGCCTCACCACTTTCCCCCAGAAAACCCTTTCTTTAGTGAAAAATCAGAGGAAACGTCAATCCAAAGAAAACCTGATTGCTGTTTGCTCTGATTCAGTGGCAAAGACTGGGTTTCTTCAGGGGAAAGCTTGGCAAGCTCTTCCAACAATGTTAACTCTCAAAGGTTTGCTTGTAGCCGAGAGGACTCTTCTACACCATCCCTAAACAGGACCACCTGCTAGAGCTACAGCAACTCTACAACCAACACCTTGCTTTGTGTTTGCACCAAACTACTAAACTCAGCACAACTAGTCAAAGAAATCTGTTATCCCTCAAGTTATTAACGTGACCAGTATTGACTATAATTTATATGTTTGTGGCAAGCAGGGTTGGCTGTTGTTGTTTTAAGTAGCTTTTGTGGACAACTTACTTCACACTGATAATGTTTTCAGCAGGTCAGATACATATTTCAAGCAAACCATGCCCCCAGCTTAAATCTTGGCCTGACATTTAGCCTATTAAATTTGCTCCAATAGCAAGGATATAACTACAGATGTGTATTCAGATGCTGTACTGAGCCTGTGATGAAGCAGCAACCAGTCAAAGTCCCACTGGCAAGGAATTAGGTGCTTATGTTACATAGCAGGACTGGAGGACTGGTAACTGTCTCTGGAATGCAACTGATAATTGCACAGGACCGTGATCTTTCTGGCTCTTTTCTTCTTTGTGGAACATCCCTTAGAAAATATCTACGGGGATGACATATCCACGTTTCCATCTGCCTCTTTCCTTCAATAAATCATCACCATCCTTCCCATTTATGGCTTTTTGTGAGAGTATTGGGTTAGTGCAGAAACTGAAACATAGCAACTTCCAATTTTCTCTTTACGAGCCCAAGAGAACAACCCAATAGAGACAACCTTGGTAGCAAATGACCGCAGCATCCCCATCCCATTACCAGGACGTTTGAAGAACAGCAATGAATGAATAGATAATGTATGTCATCCTATGTCAGAGTGTTTGCCACAAGGTAGAGATGGCATCTGCAAAGATCGTGATCATGAGACGAGAAGGATTTGAAACATTGCATACGAATGGCATTGTATATCACAAATAGCATACATCATATATGTATGCATAACATGTATATCAACAAAGCATTTGCATGATTGCATTTACATATATCTCGTTTTATGTCTACCCAATCAAGAAGGAGAACAACATTTAGGACAGCCATGCATATATACACTATATATATATATATATATATATATATATATATATATATATATATACATATACATATATATACATACAGCAAGCAGCAATGGATGTAGATGTATACGTGAGATGTGTTTCAAACAGCAAGTCTCACAAAAACTCTAATGTGGGTTTTTCTCCTCTTTCAGTCTACTGCTATCATCGCTAGTGATATCATATTTCACCAGCTCCAAACAATTCAGTCTTTCTAACTTGAAATGCAAGTTCTCTTGCACAGTGGGTGTACGCAGACAAACGAAGTACTATATTGTCCATTAAGGAAAAATTCGACACATTCTCCATTATTTGCATTGCAATCCTCTGACTTACAGCTTCAGATGGGCACCCTTGCCGGGGACACAGCAGGAGGGAGGGAGGGAGGCAGGAGCATTAAAGGAAAGCCAGTAACCAAGAGCATATATTTCATCATGGATTAGCTAGGCTGGCTAGGATTAATGGCTCAATACCAATGAGTGACTGGGAAACAAGCAATTCCAAAAGCAGCTAGTCCATGTCCAGAATATCATATAGCTCAGTGCTCAACCTGCATCCTCAAGAGCCTGCTGTACAGGCTCTTGTGGGATTTGCTGATAGTACCTCGAGTGCCTTGTTCAGCTTGCTGGCAAAGACTACAGGCATTGTTACCAAATCTGTTCACATAGTGGATCTGTAACTGTTCTGTAGGAGAAAGCTATAGAGTCACATGCTTGACTATAGAGATACCTTCAGCCCACTAAGAATATGTAGCAGATCGAGTCTGTGGAAGCCTTTTGAAATGTCATTCTGGTTCAACAGAACCAGAATGAATGCGCAACTCACAGCATGTCTCTACACGTGAAGTAAGAGTCAATCATGATGAAGGCTGTAATCCCATGCACATTTATTTGGGAGTAAATCCTACTGATATCACCATGAATTACTTCTGAGTGAATATGTATGGGACTGGGCTGTGTGCTCCCATGAAATCAATGGGATGACATTTAGTCATGGCTAAATTGTGTTAATTGCTCTTGTATTATGCAACTAAAAGTACAAAAATGTCTCTGGCAGTGGTCTCCCAAGACACTTTCTGCACTGACAGTGAGAAAGACAAGATTGTGATGATTGGAAGTACTCTTCATCTAACCCTTGAAACAAGCACATTGAAGATGTGGCCTTTAAATATCAACATCAATGAATGAGGCTCAGCTGAAACTTGGAGAATTCTATTTCCCCTATTCTTTGGGGACCTATATTAAGCTACTTCTTGCTGTTATTGCTCAGAATATCATTCACCTTAGTGTTCTGTAAACATATCTGTCACAATTCACTCTGCATTGGGAAGAAGACTGGTGTGGTTGTATTTTTAAAGGCCCTGCTTTAAAATCTATGAATGATAACTGGCAGTATATATTAATAACTGGGGTGCTAATAAGTGGGAGTACCAGTTCTGTTCTGAAATAAGAGCTACCCTCTTCTGGAAGCAACAGTGATGCTTCCAGTTTGGAATCAGAATGTTCTGAAAAATTTGGGTCTGCTACTTTTGAGATCTTTGCCATTTCCCAGCTGCTCACTAGCCCATTGCTGTTGGTATGCACTTAGCCATGTTAGCACTGCCAGATGAAATATTGGCAGAACTGTTCAAAGCTAAATTAATTACATTTAAAAACCCACCACCAAGTTATCAAGGGGTTAGTCGGTCAGAGGCATGCTTGACTAGAAAAGTAAGGAAGACAGAGCATGCAAGAGGAAATTAAAGACCAGGTTTTCACCCACAGCCTCAGAAGCTGAGCTACCACAGAAATCTCAAGGCATCTGTGGATTATAAGGCCTGGGCATACGACAACAGTATCCACGGCATAAACAGACCAGATGTGTCACGTTTAACAGCCTGGGCTCATTTTACACAATTATAATTCTAATATTTTGCTTGTGCTTCATAAGAACAGTCGTACCTTGGAAGTTGAACAGAATCCGTTCCAGAAGTCCATTCGATTTCCAAAATGTTCGGAAACCCAAGCAAATCTACATGTTGTTAACTTTCATTTGAGAACTGAAGGCGGAACAGGTGTGCAACACAGCAAATGCCCTAAAGCTATATCTTTGTAGAATGGAAACCACTCATTCCACATTTGGTGCGGGCGTGTGCACATATGCACACACCTATGGAAAAAGTTGTGGCCTCTGCAGCATATGCACTCTATGTATGAAATGTATGCCCTGTCCTTCCTTACAAAACTGCCCAGAAGGGAGTGGGAGCTATCATTCATTAAATTTGTATCCAAACTTTCTACCCAATACCAGGGTTGGGGACTTCTTTCAGTCCAGGGACTGCATTCCCTTGTAATTGCTGGGGGGGGGAATATGTCAGTGGTGAGCCAAAGCTATATACACAAATACATACCCCATTCACAGCTATCTACATATGCATGCCCCATTCATACCCATCCGCTTAGGCTGTATATTGTCTCCCTGCTTATTTAACTTATATGCAGAATTCATCATGCGAAAGGCTGGACTGGATGAATCCCAAGCCGGAATTAAGATTGCCGGAAGAAATATCAACAACCTCAGATATGCTGATGACACAACCTTGATGGCAGAAAGTGAGGATGAATTAAAGAACCTTTTAATGAGGGTGAAAGAGGAGAGCGCAAAATATGGTCTGAAGCTCAACATCAAAAAAACTAAGATCATGGCCACTGGTCCCATCACCTCCTGGCAAATAGAAGGGGAAGAAATGGAGGCAGTGAGAGATTTTACTTTCTTGGGTTCCATGATCACTGCAGACGGTGACAGCAGTCATGAAATTAGAAGACGCCTGCTTCTTGGGAGAAAAGACAGCATGTTAAAAAGCAGAGACATCACCCTGCCGACAAAGGTCCGTATAGTTAACCCTATGGTTTTCCCAGTAGTGATGTATGGAAGTGAGAGCTGGACCATAAAGAAGGCTGATCGCCGAAGAATTGATGCTTTTGAATTATGGTGCTGGAGGAGACTCTTGAGAGTCCCATGGACTGCAAGAAGATCAAACCTATCCATTCTTAAGGAAATCAGCCCTGAGTGCTCACTGGAAAGACAGATCCTGAAGCTGAGGCCCCAATACTTTGGCCACCTCACGAGAAGAGAAGACTCCCTGGAAAAGACCCTGATGTTGGGAAAGATGGAGGGCACAAGGAGAAGGGGACGACAGAGGACGGGATGGTTGGACAGTGTTCTTGAAGCTACCAACATGAGTCTGACCAAACTGCAGGAGGCAGTGGAAGACAGGAGTGCCTGGCGTGCTCTGGTCCACGGGGTCACAAAGAGTCAGACATGACTAAACAACTAAACAATTCCCATTCACACACCTGCACATCCATTCATACACATACCCCTCCATAATTCACACGTATCCATACATCTGGGTCACATTTCCTTTTGGGATGCTGAGAAATGAGCTTCCTTTTTCTCAGCACAGAAATGCAGCAAGCTGCCAGTGGAAGCAGTGGAACTCTGCCAGTTGTTGCATCTCTTCCCTCATTGCTCCATTGTTCCTCATCATCATCTTTTTTTTTGGGGGGGGAGTGGGATAAGAAAGATTAGAGAAGATGAGGTTTGAACCTCCCTGCAATCTCCCACCTCCTTTGCCAGCATTCAGCTAACTAGCAGAAACAGCTGAGCAATGGGAGAAATGTGGCTGCACAGGAGAGGTCAGCAGGGCAGATGGAGAGGGCAAGTGGCTGCATCCAGCCCATAGGTCCTGCTTTAAATGGCACACATCAGTTTTGGAAGATTTTGTGCACTGCAGTATCTGGTCCCAATTTACAACTATCAGTTTTTGTCAGTGCAAACAGAAAGGAGAATGAACCTGCAAAGGGCCTTGAACGCTGGGTGCTTGGGATGGAAGAACAGTGGACCTTTCCATGCAAAAGAGCTGACACATCCCTCCATCTGTTCTGCATAAGCCCATGTCCTGTTGTGGAGGTATTTCAAGGGTGTCTTTAGGGCTTGGGTTCATTTTTATTTCCTCCCACCTGCAGAAAACAGCTGCCTCTCTCTCTCCCTCTCCCATAGAGAGAGGAAGCCACATACAAATTGCCTCAAGTAGGATCTGTGTGCCAAAAACCTAAACTTTAAATACTTCTCCTTTGGGACATTCCACAGCTCAGCTCAGGGGTTAGGCATAACCAGGACTGTTTGCCTTTTCTAACCCATCAACTTTGGTAGATTTGGGGTATTGTTTTTCTGTCTAGAAAAGCCATTAATAGTGCTGAAACTGACTGACACATGGATAGGCAGGTTTATAGGTGCAGTATGTGATTCCCCCATTTTAAATAAAAGTACTTTAAAAAAATCCCTGGAACATTACACTGGTTAGAGTATCCCTGAATGATCAAACCAAAGGGATTTCTCCAGCTTATGCATCAGGGCTTGCAGGTATGTTTTTAATTGTCAGCCAGGGAAATGTAATTACAAATTTAAGTCCATGACTCTGCCAGATGCTTCACAGGATGGGGAATTCTTCATTCATAATAACAAGGACCTGAACTTATGTACCATCTAGAATTTATGAACTGGGAATCTTCACAGTGTGGTATAAAATTCCCTCAGCAGGGAAGCAAATTTGCCTATGCAAGTGTTTTCATAGAGGTTCATAAATCATGTCATTGTTATAAGTGCATTACATAATTCATACACATAACTACTAAGTGTTGCTGATGGATATTCTTGTTAATCCAACTTTGTGTATTTGTCAATGCTATGGAGAGCAAGGCTAATTTAACGTTTCCCCCTTGGCATCTAGGAAGGCAGGTATTGTGTACCAAAAACATTGGATGGGTTTCTCTAAAATAGGCTTGCACAAAGGATGACCTACATAGCCAAATAAACCCACCAGGCATATGCTGTGGTTTAACAAGCCACACCCAACTCCAATCCTGCAATCGCTGCTTGACTGCAAGAACAGAAATATTATCAAGCCCCATGGCTGCCTACATGGCTAGTGGGCTTCACTAAGCTTAGCAGGCCGTACGTTGTGTAGTTTCGCTATCTTAACTGCAGAACTTTTATACAACAATAACAGAGCCTTATGGCATCTTCAAAATCAGCGAACAGTCTTCAAGGAGCTACAAGGCTCTTTGCTGTTTTTGCTGTAACTAGCTAGCACAGACAACACTATGGAAATTTATGATCAACTGTGAACCAACCTCCTTGTCTGGTGGACAATGAGAAGGGGGGTGTAGAAGACAGCACAGGACTCTGCTGCTATGGTTTATGCTGACATTCAGAGATTGTGGCTCCTCTTCACCACTCACTGGTAGCTAATGGCTCTAACCCTAATCAATCCCCCCCAAGAGTTGCAAAACTTTGCTGTTGTGATGATAATTATCATGGACGAATGCATACTTCTTGGTGACACTGTGAGAAGTTTACAGCAAGCAGAGATGAAAGGTGAAGGGGGAAGCAGCCAAGACTGGCAGACAGAGAGAAATGAGAAAGTGAAGGGGTGATTAAAATGGTGGTGGGTGTTGGGAAGCTGAGAACGGCTTGACCAACTGCCTCTTAAGTCTGGCTTTGCCCAAGCCACCCACCAATGCCCCCCTCTCCCATCCCCTGCCATGGAACTTACGTAGGTTACTGTAAGGGGTTTGTGGTGAGACAGGGAAGGCAGGGGTTGGGGGAGAGGTCTCACCACCACTGGAAGGTGGACTGCTTGGAGAGGTCCCCTGCATCTCTTCAAAGGCCTCTTTGTAACTGTGGAGATGGGGCTGTAAGAGAGGGAAAGCAGAATCAGTTATGAAAATTCAGGACCTTCCTGATCTCTCCCCCACAAATTGGGGCAGGGAAAATCCCTGCCTTCTCTTTGCTAGATGTTTTCCCCATCTCCTGTCTGGTCTGGTCACAATTTTAAACTGCTTGATCCCATGCTTCCTTTTCTTGCCTTTATGTCCCTTTCTCCCACTCCTAATTTCAGAAAACATTCTGCTTCTGTAGTTTGCTTCTGTTCACCATACCGTCAGAAACAGCTCCTACAGATGACCCATTAACTGAGCTACAGGTAGGTAGCCGTGTTGGAACAAAATAAAAAAATTCCTTCCAGTAGCACCTTAGAGACCAACTAAGTTTGTTATTGGTATGAGCTTTTGTGTGCATGCACACTTCTTCAGATACACTGGAAAGAAGATGTCAGTCTGTACCTGTGTAAGTTTCTTGGTGATGGTGGTGCCTTCCATAGTTCTAGTTACAGATAGGTAGCTGTGATGGTCTGCCATAGTCGAAACAAAATTTAAAAAGTGCATGCACACTTCTTCAGTGTATCTGAAGAAGTGTGCATGCACACGAAAGCTCATACCAATAACAAACTTAGTTGGTCTCTAAGGTGCTACTGGAAGGATTTTTAAAATTCTGTTTCCATTTACTGAGCATTCATAATGATTTGCTTTACTGAGTCAATCAGTCAATCAGTCATTGATCCCACACTTTTCAGTGCACTTCCCTGTCACTTTCCTAATTGCAGAAGGTCATTCCAAAAATTAAAAAGTGGATTTGTGGCACTAGAGCAACAGAGGACTTTCATCCACTTCGATTGCACAAGTCTAAATTTCCAGTGAGCACTTGAATCTGTCCTGGAATATAGTGACAGTCCAGAGGCTTCCAGCAAGTGGCCAATAGGAGGGACTGATGCCCAGTTTCAGCAACACAGGTTGCAACTGGTATTCCATCATTTACGATGTTGGATGTGAGAACAACCATGGACACTTCTGAGTCCCAAACCACTGCAACCTCTTCCAAAACTGAAGATGCAACTTCCATCCAAGGAATACCTAGGGAGGCCCACCCATGCATGTACCCTTTTCTTAATCCATTCTACTGCCAAACTAAATTCATCGCCCTTCCCAACCCTGGCCCTTCCCTACCTATTAAGTGCTGGGGTCAAAGATACATATATATCCCCTTCTGTGTTTTCATGCATGCAAGCAGCAAGGTCAGAAGGGGAAATAATAATGTTAAAAAGAAAAAGAAAAGCACCTCCTTGGGCCTTCCTCCAGGGTTGGCAGAAATGGTGCTGAACACCTCTGGTGAGACACAGTGAACTGGAGAACGAACCGTGGGGCTTCGTGGTGAACTAGGGTCCTGGGGACTGTTCTCATACTGGCCTTCACTGGTGGTACGTCTCCGTATAGGGGCTTCGGCTTCTTCTGGTGACTTCTCCCGTGGCGACTGTACTCCTGAAAGTTCAATTGCACTGTGAGAAAAGTGGAGTTCCAAGCACAGGAAGAGCTTCAAACATTTAGAAAGTCTTTATGAGCCAATATTCAGATCTTTGGGCTGTGTCTTGGCTTTGGAAAGAAACTGAATCAATTAATCAGGAGAGGGGAAATCGGCAAATCCATCACTTCCCACCGGCAGATTATAGTGAAAACCAAACCAAACCCAACAAGCACAACTCAAAATTGCGACAACCCGGTTCGTACATTTTAAAATCCCTGCATAATGAAGCAGCTGCATTGGAGAAAGCATAGAGTTCATGCTGAAGCCAAAAATCCCCAAGATGGCCTGTTCATTTCTTTCCTCACCTCCTGAGCTGGGCTTCTGGAGGATAAGACGTTGGTGTGGATGCCCTGCATCGTATTTTACTTCTCTTACCTGGCTGTAACAGGTGTGTGCATGTGATGTGTGTGCAGGATTTATTAACATGAACCAAAGCACTGATTTACGTAGGGTGTACTTAGAGCAGGCAAACTTAACAGCCTGATTGCTTCTTTTCCTTACTTTTCCTTTTTTTGGTGACCAGCTTCCATTCACCTAATATTAACACATATTCTTAGGCAACTTGGACATCTCCACCACAATAATATATTCCCCTCCTTGTCTTCATGCCTTCCTCCTTCTCCCTGCTCCGACATTTCCATACAATGACCCAGGAAACAGTTGGCAGGAGAAGGCAGATACAGGTCAAGAGAAAAGTCAGCTCAAGGAATTGGAAAGGATCCTCGTATACAATCCTTTCCATACTGTACAGAGCCAGAAGTAAGGGGGGGGGGGAATAGGTCTCAGAGACTCAAGCAACTGAACAAAGCCACACGCTGAAGGGGAAAGGAAGGGGGGAAACCCCAAGGCCACTGGCTGACGTGGCCCAGAAAAGAGATCTAAGGCTGCTTGTTATTCTTGTCCTTCTCAACTTTCAGAGTCAATCTAAGGCAACAGAGAGGAAAGTTCAAGTTTCTGAAGACATATGCTTTGTGTGTGGTGCAGTGGTTAGAGCGCGGGGCTAGAACCTGGGAGACCAGGGTTCAAATCTCCACTTAGCCATGAGGCTTGGCGGGTGAGTGGCAGTTTCTCAGCCTAACCTATCTCACAGGGTTGTTGTAAAATGAGGAGGAGAGCCATGTATGCTACCCTGAGCTCCTGGGAAGAAAGATGGAGTACAAATGTAATAATAAAAAATAATTTAATTGGCTTTTATACCCGCTAACAGTATACACTCCCTGGATTAATTATGGGAAATGTTGGCTGATGTGGGTGCTGATAAATTTCTCTTAGTGGTCTGTAGGGTGTGCATACACACACACACACACACACACACACATTCATCCCTAGACTATTAAACTTGTTTATGAATGTGATGCTGCCAAAAATTGGAACGGAGGGTTCAGAGTGCAAACTTCCCTAATTTGGAACTTCTGAACTAATTGCAAACATTTCCACACTTTGGGCTTGGCTTACAATGAGCTTTGCCCTGGCTGCCACCACCATAGGCCTCTCCCCTTTCCTGCTGAAACTTACTTGTTAGCAGCAGCATAGAGAAGACTTGTTGTTGCAGCCATTATTGGGCCCTGGAGCACGGCAGCAGCATTGTGGATGCCAAGACACCTGGGAAATGTAGATCTCTTACTGAAAAGCCCAAGGAAAGCTTGGGCAATTGTTGCTGCAACCTTTTAAAGCCTATTCAAGGTTGCTACAGCGGTTAATGCAACGGGGGGGGGGCTGGTTGGGAGATCTTCAGGCTTCACTGAGTTCCCAATGATTAGGGATGGGCAAATCTGTCAATTTTGCTTCCTCTCAGTTTCAAATTTATCCAGGCTTAAGATCAAGTTCTCCACCTTTCCATGCCAGTTTGTGATTATTCTTATTTTTTAAGTCCTCATGCAGAATCATCAGCACTTTAGGGTGAATTTCTCCTCTTACACACTTTTTTTTTTTGCAAAGCGATTTATCCTGAAATTATGCATTCTGTATGTTATTTTCCACTAATATATGCACACTTTGCCTTAGTATGTGCATTTTGGTACACATTACTTGGCAGGAGAAGCACACTGCAAAATTCAGAGAAGTGCAGATTTCAAAAGATGGTTGTGTTTCACTACCTGGGTTGTTTTGAAAATTGTGAACTGAATCAAATTTCTTTCCCATCCCTACCAATGGCATCACTGGGAGTGCAAGAAAACTCTGAACTGTGACTGGGCTATAGCTAAGAATGAGCTCAGCTTGGGCCTGTTCTAATCAAATCCAAATTAGCTTGTTTTCGGTGAGCCTGATCCAAACTGAGATTGAAGTCTGTGGAACAGATAAACACCTTGAGATGTCTAGTGGCGCAGATGTGCCCTGATGTCAACCTGAGTCTCTGATTTCAACTGATGCATAACAGTGAAATCCTGAAAGTCATCTGCAGCAATGGATTTTGTTAACATGAAAACTTTGTAGCTGGGAACAGCACCTGCAACATTTCAAATTGTGCCCTGCAGCTGTGAAACGAAAGAGCAGTGCTAGGGAACAGAGGCGGTCAGAGCAAGCAAAAGACACCAAACTCTCATTGGTTATGGAGCTGTATAATGATGTGTTTGTTGCAGTGCCTGGACTTCTTTCTTTCTTTCTTTCTTTCTTTCTTTCTTTCTTTCTTTCTTTCTTTCTTTCTTTCTTTCTCCTTTTCCTTAAAGAAACCTGCCAAAGGGAGGGGTCTCATTCACTAAATGGGGTAAGCTCACTCCACCCCATTTACTTAAGATTTGCAGATGTAAGCTTAGGAGACACTACACATCAGCATGTTCAAACTCAAATTAGGGGAAAGAGCCCACTTCTTTTATATAAGCAGCAATGAATGAATTCCCTCCCTCCTGCACCCACCCCACAAACTCATTGGAACGATTTTTTAAAATTATTATCTTTTAAGGCACTGGTCCTGGCAAGATGTCCTTAAAAAAGTTTCTTTGGGGCTGCTTTTGAGTCCCTTGGCTAATCTGGATCTCTCCCTGATTAGAAACAGCTATGCCATTTTCTCAGCTGCAGAGAGTCTTGCTTTTCACACAGCTGAAAGAAAAGGGAAGTTTCTTTTCTTTTTCTTTAAAGGAGAGAAAGAACAGGAATGCACAGATTTTGGGCAGCGTTCTGAGATTCCCAAAACAGAAACCCACTTGGGAGGAGAAAGAGGAGGGAGCCAGAATCCATGGCAACAGAAGCAACCACAATACAACATCCGAAACTAAGGAAAATCCATTGATGAAAAGAGCAGTGAGCTCAAGAGGCACCACACACAAAATTCCTTAAAGTGAAGCAGCAGCATTTTGTGTGCGTGTAAAAACAGGAACGAGTGGTACTACTAAGGCTGAACTAACAGGTTCAAGTCCAGAGACTGCGCCACTGCACAGTTCACTGGCCGCCAAGCATTCCAAAAGACTCACCACAAGATAGAAAGTGAATGGCTATCACAGACAGAGAAGGCTCTAGCAGCCCACCATTTTGATTTTAACAATTGCTAAACCCAGGACAGTAGTGGCAGGGAGCTAAGCCACCCCTTTGGGGGTGCAGGACCAATGAGAGCAGCAAGGTTAGTAGGCTAAGGGGACTTGGCTCATCCTCTTGCTACAGTGATGCTCTCATTGGCCCTATGACCACGAAGCTGGCCTCTGACTGGAAAAGCTCACTGTCACTCTCACCCTGGGGTTAGTACTTTTTAAAAAAATGGTGGGCAGTTTAAGCCTTAGAGTAACTGGCTGGTGCAGCACCACTTTGTAGCATGTGTCAGCCAACAACTTTGTCCTCATCTGCCTCCTACCTATCCAGCCACTCAGGGAGGGAGAAATGTACGGCTGCCACCAAGGCAACCATGACAACAAAAGGTATAAGAAGTCAAGGCAGAGCACCAGGGAGGGAGAAACCAGGTAGTGCCTCTAAGGGAGACAAATCCCTTTCTGCAAGGACTGTTACCTGTCTGGTTTTAAACCCCAAAAATATTTCAGTCATTTTTCAAGTTAAGCTTCAGCAGTTAAGTTTCAACATCATCCTCATTTCAGGGAACTAATATATGCAAAGTGTGTATATTATCCCTCCCTGCAGCCTTGTTGTTGGAGAGGCACAAGATTTCACCTATAGAATCGCAGAACTGGAAAGGAGCTGGTGAGTAGCATCTGTATCTAGATCTATCAGGCCTCTGGGAGTGAAAGTGGGTGGTTCCAGTTATCGCCACACTGTGTTGTCTTCCTTGAACTTCCTTGGATGTTTGAAGCTGGGGATAATGCATTTTTGGGGATAATACCCCCTTCTGTTCATACTCCTATCCTTTGGCATCAACGAGCAGGAGATGCATGGAAATTGGCTTCCGTTCTAAAACCCTTATCCCTATTGAATCATACTTTCTTGCAGTTGCTGGCATAAGCTTGAAGGCCAACAAAACCCCTTTGCAACTTTAAAGTTTTATCCCGAACACAATGAGCACAACATACAAGCAAGATGCCAGCTGTCAGTACCAGGAGACCTTGGGGAAAGGCACGAGTCTGTTTGCTGAGCATGGCACACAGGAAGGGGAAGGAGGGGGAGAGAGCAAGAAAACAACAGCCTTGCTGAATGCTTGAGTGGGAAACTCATTGGGAAGCAGTGAGATACGGGCAAAGGTCAGTGCCAATTGCAATGTGGGCAAAACTCAGACTGATACTGCTAATGTGCGCAGAGAAAGAAGCCATTGCCCTCTGATGCAAGGCATTCCATATAACTCCCACACCAGAGAATGGCTGCCATAGTTCCCTCTGCATTGCTGCTGCACACACATTTCAAATGTCTTCCGCCCTAGGCTTCAAAACCTTTGCACCAAACTTTAGAAACCCTCCACTTTCTCTGGCCTTTTTATTATATGCCTCATTTCCTCCTTCTCTTTAAAGCAGACGGAGGGAGGGGAGGAAGAAGGAGACCAGTGTTTTCAGAGCCAAGAGTGGCTCAGGGTGACCAGGCTCCCTGGAATGGCTGAGGAGCAGGAAAAGCTGGGCACTAGCAACAGCGCTGCTCAGCAAAATTATCTCTCTGGCACTCTCCTCCTCCTGTGCTATATTTACTAGCAAAACTCTAAACTGAGAAGATACAGAGTGTCCCTTCCCTAGAGTGAGGCTACCATCTTTTGTAACCTTCAGCCAAGTTCTTCAGCCACACAGGGGTGGAATAGTTCCTTCCCAGCATTAATGGAATCCAGCAACAAGCCATCATGAAACTCTGGATCAGAGGACAGCTTCAAGGTGACTCATGAAGATGGTACTGAAAAACCCTTCCTTGGGGCCAAACTAGGCATGCTAGCACTGTTTACCTACCTGCACTGTTCACATACAACTCAAGGGAGAAAGGATCTATTATTCATATGAAGGGGAGGGGAGCTGAACCATCATCCCTCCTCTGTGTCTCTACCTCGCTGTGTTTTCCCATTTGATGTACTACACTCAGGTCTGACACTAGAATTAAACTGGGCAGGTGGAAAATTACTGAAAGTAATGGACCCTAGCTCAGCAGGTAAAGAATGTGCTTTGCATGCAGAAGATTCCAGGTTCAATCCGGGGCATCTCCATTTTAAAAAGGATAAGCTTGGCAATTATGTAAAAGGCTGATTCAGTCCCTGGGTAACTGCTGCCTTCCAGGTATTGTTGGACAACAGCTCCCATCAGCTCCAGCCAGCACGGCAAAAGGTCAGGAATGACGGGGGTTGTAATCCAACAACATCTGAGCAGCAGACACTCACATACGCATTTATAGACATGTAAATGTAAGTAAATTCATAGCTTTGCTTTTTGAATGCATGATAAGTTCCTTCTGCTGCTGTTTAATTAAGCATTCTGTGTAAACTGCACACTATTACACCCAATGGCCCAGGGAAAACCATACCTTACTTTCTCTTTACCATTCAACTGCAAATAAAGCATAGTCGGTTGATGCACTATAGTACATAAGAACAGCACTGCTACATTAGCCAAGGCTCCATCTAACTGAGCATGTTGGTTGCAATAGGAGTCAGGTAGGTGCTTTTGGGAAGCCACCAGGTAGGACATGAAGGTAGCAGCTTTCCCCTACTCTTGGTCCCCCAACAACTGGTATTCAACCATAGGCATTTCCAGGTAGCTGTATCATGGCTAATAACAATGACTGAGTGAATCTTATGTTATATTACTTGACTCTGCAAGGATTCAGACAGCATATTCTATTTTTCAATTTGTATCTTTCCTTTTGTGTGGGCAATACTTGTATCAAAACTTCCTCTGGCATTTTGGAGGAGATGCCAAAGGAATATTCCAACAGCAACTCCTCCACTCTCAAACTGAAAGATTATTCACAAGAAATGAGAACACAGAGGTTTAATTCACAAGCCCACTCCTGTGCGCATAGGAAACATTCTTTCATTAAAATAGTTTAGAGTCTGGTTTTTTATTAATAGATTAACATCCAGAGGAACTTTATAGCCTAAGTTCAGAGATAGCAATCTTGGCCTGGTAAACCATCGTTTATTGGCTTGAGAATGAGCTGTGTGGCCTCACACTCCACAGTTTCCTGTGACATCTTCAGTTTAACATCTGCACACAAAACTGGTTCTGATGTCACAGAAAAGTGACAAGCCATGGTAGAAGCACTGAAGTTGGGTGCACGAGGACAGGAGAAGGGAGGAGAGAAGGGAGTGTTAGAACATACAGCTTGCTCTCAATGCAATAAACCATGGTTTATCAGAATGGACTTGTGGAATGTCAACGGGGCCTATTACAAGGACAGCCCAGAGCATGTCTGTAGGAACTCACCAACAATATTAGTAAGTTCTCTCATTTAAACTAAACAAATAAAAACCTCTTTCAACTTTACGTTCCTGTAGGAACATTATATAAAGCAAGTGAGCATGAGGATCCCATGCAACCCCAAAGCAGTGAATGTGTGCACAGGAGCCCATCCTTCTAGTCTGCTGCTCTCTTTTGAATGTGACATTCCATTAGAATTTGGGCACTGTATGTATAGACCACAGGTCACCATTTCAAGGGGGGACTATAAGACAGAGTGACAGGATATCAAGCATACAGCATGCTGCTGCATTAATCCTGAAGCAGCGTGAGTGCTAGAGGCAATGTATACAGGATATTTTCTTGGAGGCCAGGGTGGGGGGTGGCAAAAGGCAGTGACCAAGTCAACCAAAGCACTGTGAAATTTTACAGGAGTACAAATTCCAAACCTGTAGGGAGAGAGGTGGGTGGATTCAGAAGAGCCAAGTATCCTGTATTGGGGCAAATGAAACACATAGAATAATAATATTAAAAAACCCAGCATCTTCTGTTAGAATGGCAACCCATACTTTTTTCTCTCTTTTTTTGCAGGGGTATAGAGATGTCATACATCTGCAATAATTTCAGAAGTAGTCCTAAGGCCACTGAGGAAATGGCTGTTAACTCTGATATTCTGAGGCTACCTGCACCAATTAAAGAGATCAGAAAAGAAAAGAAAACAAGCACCCAGGAGCCCTTGCTGAATATGAGGTTCCAGTGAAAACCCGTCTCTCCTCTTCTGGCTCCAAGAGCTCATGTTCCATAAATACCAAACATGCAAGAGAGATGCTTTGGAACAACCACGTGTTTGAAATCCATCAAGAGGCTCCTTTCTCCAGAGCAACCTGCTGATTAAGATTTCAAGAATTTACACACACACACACACACACACACACACACACACACACACAGGCTCACTCCTTCTGCTAGCCATGCTAGAAGCCCCTCTCCTGGTTCCAGTCAATATCGCCAGCCACAGCAGAAAGATCTGAAGTTAAACACCCCAGTGATGCCTGTACAACACACATAGCCCCTAAATAAACCTTGGTGTGCTGGCCAAGCACTACAGTGAGTGATCATCCCATTCCTGGATTCTGGCCTTCCTTTCTGCCCCGACTTCCACCCATGCAAACACCTCCCCTTGATGTTATGGAGACACCTGACATAGCACCAACAACAAAGCAGCGGTGAGTGTGGTGGCCACTGAGATAAACAAGCCCCCTCCCCCAATCCTTTTGCAAGTGACTTCTGGTTATACCACCGATGAGCATCACACGTAGCATATGAATCTACACACTGCAAGGGAAAAGGAGGAGGAAGCACAACCAATGATTAAAAGATAAATAAATAAGGAGCTTTTAGAGTTAGAGCAAGGCTGTAGAGTCCAAACCTCATAGGCCCCCAAACCAGGTCAGATCCTTCCCAGAATTCCTAACAGAGGCATTTTTTTTTATCCAATGGGAATGCACAGCTGTCACATGTGAGGAAAGGACCTGGCAGTATTGGAGGTATTCTCTAATGTGGGTGGGAAGCAGGAAATCATGTTTTCTTGCCTTTCCGCACACAAATTAGGAGACAACCCTACTCTGGTGCCATTTTGGTTTTTTTCTGGTGCCATTTTGGAATGGACTCTCAATAGCCACCTCAGCTCTCTGTCCTGGTGTCCATGCAACAGCAACCATGCAGGAGATCCACGGCAGGGGAGGCTGAAGAGAAAGGAGGAGAAGCAGCAACAGAACAAACCAGAAAAGGAGAAGGATCGCTGTCGGTGAAGAGGAGGATGGGGGCTTTTCATGCTCTTCCGGATGTCCCGGAGTTTGGCGTTGTATTCTGACAGGGGGAGGCGGAGGTAGGGTGGGTAGGAATAGAGCAGCAGGAGAAGGTCAACCAAGGATGAAACAAAATCCATCACGGAGAGTGAGAAAGAGAGTGTGTAGTCAGAGATAGAACAAACATCACAAACAGACAAAGGAGAAAGGGGAGGGAAAACACAAGAAAAAATATTAGTTGGAAATGCACCCCAGGCTTGAACACACTGTGATCTGGGGTGAAGTTGAGTCAACATCAGAATACGAGATACCATTGAACCAAGTCAATTACCAGCCTCTTCATGAGATCTTGGGTGAATAGGTTGACCTCAGGAGTATGTTTTGTGGGGTAATAAATCCCATGTAGTTCCCTGGCTTTCTTTGGATTCAAGAGGAGCTAGAAAATCATGAGCGAATCATATCTACCCTGTATACTGTTTCTGGAATTCAGCTATCAGTCTGACAGTAGAAATTGAAATATTGCAACAATGTGGGAAGCACTGGCAGAACCACTCCTGCCCACCCACCGATACACCTGTGCAGCACCAGGGCACAAGTGTAGCTGGCAGCCCTGGAACACCCGTCTTGCTGCTTGGACAGGGATTTCCAAGGGTGGGTAAACAAAACACACAAACGGTCACAAAACAACTTGTGGAGGCATCTCCGTCTCAGCTGGCTCATGCTAATTGTTTCAGAGCTTCCATTTCAGGTCCCCGAGTCTCTGAGCCAGGCAGGATTTGCAGCAGTTGAGGGCGGCGGTGGTGATGATGATGGTGAGATTTCTCTGGGAAGGGAGTCCTCCTAGAGGCCTTTTGCCTTAATCATTACAGGCTGCTCCCACCCTGCTGCATAGGAAATCTGAGTTCTCATGATAGCGAGAACCAGGGAGGATGATGATCTGTGAAATTCCACACATACTCGCCTTGGAACAAGCAGGCAATTTATAGTAGCATGCATTGTAAATAACATGCTGGCCCCTGAGCGCTCTCTCTCTCTCTCAACCCCTCTCTCACAGCTTGTTCTAGCCAGTTCCATCCCCTCCCCTCCCCTCCTCCTCATTCTCTAGCACCAGCCAGATCTCTTGCTTCACTCCATGTCCTGTGGTCATGGGACACTTATTATGAACTGTTAACCTAGAGTGCAGGCTCATGCTTCCACAGCAGCTATTCTTTCCCCAGGATCTTGGGACATAATGTCCCTTGGGATTATACACTGGCCCATGTGCAGCTCAGATAGAAGGTTCCCACAATATAACAACACTCAGAAAGGCTGCTATGTCCCCCCCAAATCAGGAACAGGTGAGTTGGAAAATGCCACTGTAAGCAGGTAATTCTGCACCAGTTTCCTCCCATGGTTCTGATACACATATGCCCATCCACAATACCTTTTCTCTCCCTACCCAAGTGTTGCTATGTCGTAATGCAGTGGGGTAAAAATCTAGTCCTCTTCCATCTGCATCAGCATCTCAACGTGATGGAAGTGTGTGGGTGCATGGATGGCCATGGGAGAGGGAGGCAGCTCAATGCTGGTGTAAGTGGCAAATACAGTGGCTTGTGAACTTCCTAGAAGCATTTGGATGACCACTGTGGGAAGCTGGATGCTGATCTAGATGGGCCATTCCTTGGTCTGACCCAGCAGGGCTCCAAGGTTCAACTCACACACTGCTGCTGTTGTTATTGCCCAGCTGCCCCCTGCCTTTGCAATGCAAAGTAAAATGGAGATCAAATCAAACATTGATTCATCAGTCTGCTTTGTGCTCCCCTCTACACTTCAAGTCATCTTCCTGTTTTCTCGTAAAGCACTCGGTGTAGATTTTAGAAGCAAATAAGTAAAGGAGGAATCAATTTTGCACAATGCTGAAAAGCTAGTTTGGAGAGGATGAGAAACATAATGTCACCAACTTCCAGAAACCCAGAGCTGTTAACAGCTAGCTTCTGCTATGGACACAAAGAACTCATTTCCCCTGAGCCCAGCCTGGAAAAGAAAATGGTACATCTAAAGAAAATGTGGTGAGTGCATTTCTATAGCAGGTTTGCTCCTCACGCTATGTCTACCTCTGTATACACCCTTAGATGCCACAGTGACTCAGCCTCCAGCTTGGTTTCCCATCCACCAGCCCTCCTTATCCCAGAACCAAGCCATTTCCCTTTGGCCGAATGCTTTTAATGCCTGTGGTCCAGGAGCTGAACTGGACGGAGCCCAGCAGCTGAGCCTGGCATTGCAGGCTGGATTATGTCCAGGACATTTCTGAGGAGCTCTGCAATTAAAAACTTTCATGTGTAATTACAATCCCAGAAGCTGCCAGGGCTGAGGCTGCATACCGGATACAAGACATCACAAGAGTCCTTAAGCAACACTGTATGTTGTTTTTATCAAGAAGCCCAAATGCCTCAGGCCCAAAGACTGATCATTTTGCAAAGTGTGCCCCCCCCCCTTCCCATCACTGCCCATAATTCATGCTTGGGCAACCCTGCCTACAGTGTGCCCTGTGGAGAATTAGTGAGGATGCCCAGGTGAATTACATGGAGGAAAGACTCATTCTGGGAAAACCCGTTAGGACCCATTAAAAAGGAGACTCAGCTGTACACATCAGAAGACCTTGAAAGCTCCCAAGAGAAAGGCATTTGTGTATGTGCGCTCTTCATGCTTATACACAGCATGAGGAAGAATCTAGAATCTCAGCTTAAAAAGAAAAAAAATATGGCTATTATTATTATTATTATTATTATTATTATTATTATTATTATTATTATTTTCAAATAACAAGCTTCAATCTCTCAGGGTCTTAGAGAAAGGTTTTCCCCAAAAAGCCATCTGTCAGGAATGCTTTGGTGGTATTTCCTGCTTGGCAGGGGGTTGGACTGGATGGCCCTTGTGGTCTCTTCCAACTCTATGATTCTATATCTGCTTGAAGGGATGGGCCAACAGATGTTACGGGGGAGCTCCATGCTTGGAGCTGCTGCTATCCTTTTTCTTTCTGAAAAAGTGACCAGAGGGGAATGGAGGGCTGATTTGGATTTGGCTTACTAAGTACCGAGAGGAAAACCCACAGGTTTAAAAAGCCTGTATATGTTCTTCTCGGAGGATTAAAACAACTTTGGGGGAGGGCTGATTTGGATTGGGGATGTGGAGAAGGCAAAGGGTTAAACTGCCTTATTTCCCCTATGGCATCACCTCAGTTTAAATTGCCCCCTTCCCCGTGTTGACTTTTTCCAAAATATTAAAGTGTTAGGAGCTCCAAGCATGAAGTTCCTATATCAATCATGTCTATTGGGCCCCTAAGCCCAAAGAATGATGATTGGGTGTCCGACCTATGCCTCTGCCTGTGGCTTCCAGGACTAATTCCACTTGCTCCACCCTCTTCATTCCATGCCTTCCCCTCATTTCTTGCCTTTTATTATTGCCAAGCCCCTACAAAATGCCCTGAATCTTGCAAAAGCCATACGCAGAAGGAACTGTATGAATCCCACCCATTTAAGCAAAAGTGCATAATTTGTTCTGGGTAAATTTCAGCTCCCTTGGTGCCGGGAACACAGAGTCCTGCCCAAGACTGCCAGTGCACTGGGCTTCAGAGGAAGGGCATGAAAGAAGCGCCAAAGGCTATGGAATATTACCCTTTTGTGGGTGTGGTGGACATTTCCTTCCTGACTCAACATCTCACAGCAGAATCATTAAAGGCTCTTGTGCCGCTCATTCAGTGAGCATAAAATCAAGTCAGAGCCCTGCCTTGTTTACAGCCTTCTCCCCAGCAGTTGCTGAGCATTTCATTCCTAAGCTCCAACCCTGCCATGCATGTTGCATCCCCATGCCTTAATGCCAAATACCAGTAAGTTACAAATCAGGAATGATGGCTTTCATCTGTTCCAAGCTGCAGGTTTGCAGTTAGCTCTGCAGAAACCTGGCATTAGCCACTAGGACTCGGGGAGATGCATCTAAATCTAGACAAGTGCATTCAGTTGCTCCAGAGCAACAATTGTTCTCTTGCAGAGGATGAAGGGAAGCCTCCCTGTACCTTCTGAAGGAACAGGGAGGGAGGCTGAGATCTAGTGCTGTCACAGTAGCTTCTTGTTAAATCTGGAATGTGGTGTAGCAGTTGCACTAAAGAGTTGCAGTTCCCAGCAACTCTAAGTATGGCATGTTTACCCCCCCCCAAAAAAAAACCACCCACCCCTGGCATAGATAGATCCTATGACATTTGCATGTTGTTTGCAAGTGTGGTTGCGAGAGCCCTCCTACCAGGCATTCCCCCAACACACCGCCCCCAGGACTGCTGTGGGAACAGTTCAGTTTATCCATTCTATTTTGGACTAAGCCACAGGAAACAATCTGGGGCCCTGGAGCAGCATTCTTCTCCTACCAGCCCTAAAAGATTACATGGGGGTGGGGGACTTCTGAGCCCTAAGGATAAAAACCCCTGACTCATAAGAAAACAGAGAATAAGGCTTCCTACCTGCTACCCTGTGGGCCACCAGACCTTCAAGATGCAAAGGCTCTTCCTCTGCGGGGCGAGAAGGTTCCTCACTGTTCTCCACATCCTTTATTGGTACCTGGGCTTGAATTGTCATCCCAGGGGATGGCGGTGACGTCAGCAGGGGATGCTGAGCTTCCATGAGCTTATATGCCATTGCATGGGGCCTGGGAGACGTAGGAGGGCTTCCTGCAGCCTGGCCGTAGCTCCTGGCTTGCTGGTTCGGATAGCCATAGGACAAATAAGCCTCCTGGTCATCCTGCATGGGGTACTCTGGCTCTGAAGCATTGTGGAGCAATAGCTTTGTGGGATGAGCTTTAGGTGCCTGGTGGTCCGGCAGCTGGGACACAGAGATGCCCATGGAGTTGTGGGAAGGGCTTCCTGGAATAGGGCCAAAAGGATTGGTAGACTTTGGCTGCACCACTTGAGGACCAGTCACGGGCTGGGCAGATACTGAGAGAGCCACTGGGCGTGGCTTATCTTCTCTGGAAGACACCGGGACACTCTGGGACTTGTGCATCATGGAGACAGAAGGATCCAGGTCAAGCATGAGCATGTTGAGGGCCTCAATGGACTGCTCTATTTCCTTCTGGGAGGCCACCCTGGGGAATTCAGGGATGCTGATGCTTTGAGGGGGTGCTGCTTGCGAAGGGCTGGGCTGAGGGCTTGCACTGGAAACACTGGGACTTTGGCTGTCTCGGGCACCATCCTGTTGGCGGGAAGGCGGTCTGCTGCCTCCACTTTGCTGCTGCCAAGAGTTAAGTCCCCTCTGGACAGCTTCCCGGCTACTCGTGCTCCGGGCTGGTGCCTGGGGCAGCTGGGGGCTCTCCGCAGTCGCTGTGGGGAAGGACTGCGAGCGGTATATGCCATTTGGATCGTAGCCATAGGGGTACTGCTGGCTGGCAGCTGGCGGCTGGGGTTGCAACCAGCCAGGAGTGGGGAAGCCATGCTGGTAGTAGTCGGCCAAATTCTCCTGGGCAGACACTGAAGGACGGATGTGCCCATACGGGTCCTGGGGGTGACGCCCCATCATGCTCCGCAAGGTGTTCTGGTTGTTGTAGGGGTAGCCACCATTGATCACTGTCTCTGAATCATGCAGCTTGTCTATGCCGTTGAAGTTGGATGACCCATTGGGCAAGGAGTTGAGGCTCTCCATCCGAGGGGCCTCGTGGTAGCCCATGTCACTGGTGTTGGTGGTGCCATCAAATGATGAGAGGGTGCCCAGGCTCCCCACGCTGTGCCCATCCTGGTTGGGCAACTCGTCATCCAGAATGTCTGTTTCCCTCTCGGCCACCAAGCTGGCAGCTTCCCCATTGACATGCACCTGAGCTGGAACAATGTGGCGGCCTGAGGTGGTGGAAGCAACCACTGCTCCCCCGCTGGGGTTGTGGTTATGCATGGCGGCCTCGTTCTCCAAGCCAAAGCCGCTGAGCAAGCTGTCAAGCTCCCGCTTCTCCTCCGGGGTTAGTATAGGGTTGCTTCCTCCGCTGCTGCCGGGGACTGTGGCCACTGCCTGCTCGTCAGTCTTGTCTGTCTTGGTGGAGGCGGTAGAGTTGCCTGAATCACTGCTAACAGAGAGTGTGTGCTCAATGTGGTTGGGGGCAGCCGAGAGCGTGATGCGGTTGGTGTTGACGGTGCCGGTGCTGCCGTGGAGCGAGTCTTTCTTCTTCACCTTGGCATACAGGCTGCCATCTAGAGGCCCTTGGGTGTGACCAACCTCTGCATGGAGGAAGAGAGAAGGGAGACAGGAAAATCAATAGCTGTTATGCTGCAAAAGCTTATGTGTTCCAATTAAGACATAAACAATACCTGGGCTGGCCGCCTGCATTTAGCTACAATGAGAAGGGACACTGCGACCCTGCCAACCAGCTGCCAAGCATTATCGCATCCTGTGCCCTCCAGGCCTCTGAAGACAAGAGACGCCAGTGTGTCTCTCTGATGGTAGCACAGCCCCTGCCATGTTCTGCTCCCACAGGACCTAATCGCAGCTAGAGAAGTAAGTGCTGGCGGCTACTGGAGTAAAACACATTTACTGGCTATTTTCTTCTTGACTTGCTTTTACAAAACACAGCATGTTTTGTAGCAAAAGTACCTGTATTGATCTCAGGATACATGAAACCTCTTTAGCAAAGGGTAAGCAAGTTGGGAATGGTTGGGACACCATGAAAAGGCAGAGACCAGAAGATCCTCCAGTCAAGTCTGCACAAGTTGTGGCCCACCAAGACAAAGGACTTCAATAATCCTATTTTTGCTGCATGACCAGGGGGGGGGGGCTTTTAGGCGCAGGCAGGCCCCAATATGCAGCTGATAGGTTGTGTTAGGTTTGGTGAGTCACATGTTGTACAGCCCTGATGTTGTATAACCCTGACGTAGCACCAAGCCTGGATCCTCCAACCAAAGGCTCAGAACATGCAACCTTCTCATAAGAGGGAAGCCAACCACCAGCTTCCCTTCTATAGGTTTGGAACTTTACTGTAAGAGCAAAAGTAGCCAAAGTGTGCCTGCTCAGAGGAACATGCAAATTCATCTGTTTCCCTTAATCCCTTAATTCAAGCAACAGTGATTTTTTAAACAGCAAAAAACAAACCCTGATTCCACCAACTAAAAAAAGCATTGTGTTCTCTTTGCAGTCCAAAAATAAAACAAATGGTCTTGATGGGGATAAAAAGAGCTCTCCTGCTAATGTTTCATTCTGCTTTTGATTAAGAAGTTTTGAAGGCCAGGGCCAAGTTAAAATGGAGGGGGGCACTTCTCACTAACACTTTAATCCATAATCGGCACCTCTTCTCCTTTCAGTGATGAGAGAGGGAGCTTGAAAGGGAGAAAAAGTGTTTGCAGTGCCGCAAGTGGAGGAATTTACCTTCCTCTTCATACCCATTTAAGTGGTTGCTGTGTTCTGCCTTCCCCACAGAGTGAGGGTCATGCAATGCAGAAAGCGCTGCCTTCTCTCTGAATTCAGTTGGAATTAGGCAAGCCTGGTTGGCTATGTGGCATTCTGACAACATGGCACTCACTAATAGTGGTGCTTGATTGGATGGGGTCACTTCAGAAAAGAGACCCTAACCAAATAAAATAAAATGATATCATAACTAGTGAAAAGAAACATGGCTATGAATAGCACTGGGAATGGTTTTAAGAAATGTGTGTGTTTGTGGCGGAGAACATTTTACACTTTTGCTCACCATAAGACTGTTTTGTATAAACCACTTGGAGGTTTCTTGGATTAAGTGGTATATAAATCATGTTAAATGGATGAATGAATAAATAAACAAGCAAGCCAATTTTCACTAGCATCATGGGCACTGAGGAATTGTATAGACAGATCTAGAGATGAACCTTATGCTGCAGGTGGTTTGCAAGGTAATGCGGTAATGTTTTGAGGATATATTTGATCTCCTCAGTCATGGGATTATGCAGCAATACGGTAGGTTTTCCTGACCTTCTTTGGGCAATCTATTATAGTATTATAGTCTATTATAGTCAAGACACTGGTGACAGTTCGTGTGGGTACAGAGGACCCACCTACTCTGCATCAGCTGCACTATCTGCCTATATGTCCTAATAGTGACCATTAAAGTCCTCCTGAAACACCTGGGATCAAGTAGATCAAAGGAGCACCGATGACCTATACTATAACCTTTCAAGGATTTGAGATCAGCCACCAAGGCTCTGTTCATGTGCCCACCAGGAAGGGAGGTCAGGCTGGCTGGTACAGCAGATGAGACCTTTTTCTGAGGCAGCCCCACAACTATGGATGACTCTCCCCCCCCCCACCCCGATAAATGATGAGCCCCCCCACCTGGGTTCTTAAAAAGGTCTTTATTCAGGATTGCTTTTAAAAAGGAGATTTTATAGATGACAAACTTCAATTTATAGTGTTACATTAAAATAGTTGGCTGTGATCCATTGATCTACAATACTTTTACTGCTGCTATCATGACTGTGATTATGCTGTTTATATGTTTTTAATCATTTTAAGAAGCCGTGACTTAAAACCATGACATTTAATACATTATACATAACAACAACAACAACAACAACAACAACAACAATTTTTATTATACTCTTGTGCTTGTACTAGCCATCAATGGAAAACTATATGGTCTCATTAGATCACACATTACTTTCTCTTTGCAGCTGAGGTTTCAGGACTGCTCCATGAAGGGATTTTAAGCATGCATGAAGTGGGCTCATGAAACATAAAAAATATATAAAAATGGCAATAATTTAATTACACAGAAAACAAAGCAATTTGGGATATAGGGTTGTTTCAGCGTGAGTTCCAGCTCATACTGGAGGATCCTTTCTTTCTCACGCAGAAACGTTCTGCCTTTTTCTTAGGTCTCCTGCGAGGTTTCCTGGAACTGGCTGCACCACAATATGGAATGCTTTCATTTAGGGGGAAAAAGTGACTTCTATCTGGCAATAAGCCAAGGATTGACTTCAGGAACGGAATATGGCCTAATGGAAGAGTGTGAAGTCATAGGGCTCCTATCTGCAAACAGCAAGCACTTCCGTAACTGCTTCGAAGTTCTAACCTGCCAGCAGGAAGCCTAATTTCTTTCCTACAGAACACTACCTAAGCAAAAGCATGTGCACACACAAACAAAAACACACAGAAGCAGCAGACACAAAATGAAAATAGGTTTACTTTAGACCAGGCATCCCCAAACTGTGGCCCTCCAGATGTTTTGGCTTACAACTCCCATGATCCCTAGCTAAAGGACCAGTGGTCAGGGATGATGGGAATTGTAGGCCAAAACATCTGGAGGGCCAAAGTTTGGGGATGCCTGCTTTAGACCAACGATCACACAAGGCAGACAACCAAGTAAAGTTGTGTTGTCTTCACTGAGAGCATGCCCTACTTCACTCCCCTCTTTCTTAGGTACTAAAGCTGTAGAATACTTTAAAAAGAGAGGAGAGAATACCAAACTTGGGTGTTTATAGGGGTGTGGGTGGGTGTAGCATAACAGTGTATGTGGACACACACAAATATTCAGCAAACGGGAACAGACATGGACTCAGAATAACCACCACCACCACCGATTGCATATAATATACTACTCAAAAGCAACAATCAGACTTTTTATATGTTTATACACAGAGTAACCATTCAAGAAATACACACAGAGACAGTAGTGCTTAACCAGTGCTTAACCCAGAGAAGCAGCGGCACACCATGTACATTCTTTCATACACCAGCAATTATGGGACAGTGGTACAGATACACATTCAGCACCATTCCAAAATTTATTTAAAGTAACTGTTTTCCAGAGGATGCAGACATATGTATTCACAAAGCTGTAGCCCTAAAATATACTAGCTTACCTCCCAGTGTTTTCTATGTATACCGCTGACCCAAGCCTATCAAATAATTTCTGGCCCCTTTTGAGAAGCAGCTCTCCACACATAGCTTCTCTAAACTGACCTTTTCCCACAATAGTTATTTGTAGCCCAGGTTGCCCATCGGCTGGCATGCCTCCCACTTTGCTTTAAAAAAGGATGGGACGAAGCTCTAACATTCTTCCCAAGGGCTGGGCAACCACACACATAGCCCTCAAATCAACTGGTGAACTTTGTGGGGAAGCCACAAAGTAATACTGGAGGAGAAAGTTCACTCCACTCCCCACTTCTCTTGAAGGAACACCAGCTCTCCAGATCTCTAACCACCTTCCTCAGCTAGTTTGTGTGGAGAAAGATGGAACTGTGGCCATGGGGGAATTTGTCCAGGCCTCTTGGTGTTGCTGCTGTATTAAGCACATGGGGCAGGTGGCAATAATAGGAAACGAGGAACGAAAGGGGGGGGGAGGGGAGGACACAAGTATCTTTATTTGGTCAATGGGACCAGCATTGGTGCCAGTAGAACCCTCTCAAAGTTATCCTTCTGCCAAGCTCAAGTGATTATTTTTAAATTACAAACACAGCCAGAAAACATCCCAGAATGCACCCTGAGTGTCATCCTATTTGAAAGTCCCATGGTAACATTAGTAGGGGACACAGAGGAAAGAGACTCATCCCTTTCCTCCGCAATGCCATCTTCAGAGGGGAAAGAGCACATTAAGGGTTCCTCCAGAGGACCCGTTTATTTACCATTCACCCTGATCTGCTTGCACGGAGCTTACCCAGCCGTTAGACGATGTCTGGTCTTTATTCAGCACTTGTTCCAATATGTTACAGGACAGTTATATGACAATGAGTATTCATCCCAATTTACATGTGTTCATGCATTTTTCAACGCATTTCTCCATCACTTTCCAAATCACAAAAAGTTCGGGGTTTCTTTCTTTTCCCTTTTTAGTGGATTTGCTATGCAAGGGCGGCAGAAGCCTGTAATCCACTTTAACTGTGGAAACCTAAAATTCTGGCAGGCACTTGAATCCCTCCCGCAAAATACTGAGGATGGTATTCAGTTAAGTTTTCCTCAAAGTCAACTCACTGAAATGAATGAGCACCACTAAGTTACGTTTATTAATACCAATTGGTATATTTTGAGTAGAACTTAGTCGACCACCACCCTGCCAGTCTGAACATGCCACAGGCCACTTAGCAAAAGAAGGATGGGTGTCCAGGGTGCCTCGGTTCCATAGGGCTTACGTTGCTGTGTACCCCCACTGTGAGGATGAAAACAAGCCCAATCTCTGTGGCAAGTGAGAAGTTCACATCAAAGTAATAATAATACTTTATTATTTATACCCCGCCCATCTGGCTGGGTTTGACAGATCAGGGCCAAGGTCAGATGCAATTCAGCATCTATGATCAGGAGTGCCCGCCATTTTACATAACAACAACAGCTGCGGGGAACTGTTGGGGCTGTTTATTCTACTTAGCAAAATGCAATGGACCGCTTGAACAAAAGAAAAAGAAAAACACCTTAGCAGTTTACATAAAATACTGTAAAAATGTTTTCTCAAAAGATACAGTTTAAATCAACAAAATTCAGGTTGTCTGTGTTTCTCCTTAGAGGTGGCATTATTTTACCTCCAAAGTTCATGCTTTTTGAGCCTCCTGAATATAAGGCTTTGCTTCCAACAGGCAAAAACCAGTCAGCAGACTTATGGAACTACAATGAAATGAAAGGTCCAGGCAGGTGAACAACTGCAGTGCTCCTCGCTGCCTCTGTTTGCTATCTCTGTGAGCTCTTCCAAGAGAGATCAACATTACCGCTGGCACCCTATTATGATGGAGAATCACCATATGTGCCACAGAGAGGAATCCACGGGTTGAAACCACCCTCACATGCCCTCTGTCAATAGATTTATTTTAACATTTTGTTTGTCTCTCTCTCTCTCTCCTGCACGCACTCAATGATCGTTTCCAGCTAACACAAGGGCCAATTCCCCAGAAGCTAAACAACAACAAAAACCTGTTGCGATGCCCAGCTTACTAGTAACAGGTGCCCCTCTTGTCCATCTCCTCTGTTACAGTAATGAGTGCCAGCAGAGCTATTCAGTCAAGTGACATGAAGGGAGGAGGAAGAACACCCATTTGTTTATTGACCCAGCTGCCAGAGCTGTCAGAGGCATTTGATACTGCGGTGGTATGAAAGGGGGAAGAAGTAGCTGGAGCTATCTGTATTGATTCAGATGCAAGAACGGGGATCTCCACACCAGGAGAAAACAAGCCCTTTCCCCTCCGGATCTCACCCCTGCTCTCTGCTTCACTGATGGATATTGACCAGCCTAGCCAGGTCGGCATATACCACACCCAGCCTTTGAAGCCGCACTTCTTTCACCAAAATTGAAAATAATATACCGGTATAGTCAAGCAGTTTTCTGTCTCCCTGCATCCTTGGCCACATATCTTGCACCCCCTCACCCCCCACACAAAAAGGAACAAGTCAATGTCCAGATAGACAAAAGATATAAAAAGAAGCAGCAGTAAGAAAGGCAGTGGTGCCAATTGGCACAGAGTCCAGCTTTCTGGAAATGAAAATGAAATGAAAGTCAATTCCAAATATACTTTTTGCAAGCCTGGGTGGCGTCAGTTGCATCCCTGCGTAAAAATACGAACGAGAAGGAATCGTTTACATGTCAGAGTAAACAACAGCCCCTAAGACACGAGAGTACAAAATCAAATATTCAGCTTTGGGTGGGCTGGGGTTGGGGAGGCTCGATTTATTCTTCAGAGTTCAGTTCTTATTCCCTGAGGACTGCAGTTAGCACTGGGTTCAGCTTTCAACCTGTGCTCAGTATGTAGTACCCTGAGAGGTACCTTTGGTATGATTCAGACCGCCAGCCCCCACTGACCCCAGAGAGTACTGATTTGCACCCAGAAATCTATGGGTAAAGCTTTTGCATCCTGTCACCCTTGTGCCATCCCGAGAAACTGTGTGACAAGTCTTAATACAAGACAGATGACGAAAACACCTTGAGTGGGCATGCTGTGAAGATTAGCTTACACAAGTTCAATCAAGTTAATACTACAAGGCTTTTATTTGTGTATGTTGCAAAAAAAAAAAACCACCCAAAAAACCCCCAATGATAATTATAATCAGAAAGCGGCTTGCCCTCGGCAGATTTCCAGTTTGCCTGCAGTTAGAGTGGCCTGCACAAGATGCTCTCTTTGTAGGTAGGCAAAGACCCTGAGGGGGCAAGGCTATGCCGCAGTTCCACCAGGAGAGCTGTGTGCACTCTGTACTCTGAACCTCAGTGCCAGCCTAGCTTCTGCTATGAGGCTTCTGCGATACCAAGAAACTGTTCCTTGTCTCCCAGCACCATCATCCCAGGTGGAAAGGACTGAACACTCTGAGCAGAGATCATCCCAAGAGAAAAACTGAACCCCAAGACAGGGAAGGTAAACTCACCGCACAGGAAAGCCTCTCCGCAGCTGGAGAGAAACTGGGCTTGGCTATTTATTCTTCAGAGCTGAAGTTTGCAGCGGCTGCTCCTGGAAGACCCTGCTGGAGCACACTGCCTTTCCATCTGTCAGGCATGGGAGTGAGGTTTATTTTTCCCCTGGCTTGTAGGAAGCGAGTGGGATAAAACCCTGTCTGTAAATTCAGCCAGTCAGATCCCGAGGGCTCCACTTATCATCCCGTAGTTATGTGATTTCAGAAATGACATCACAGAAGAGGCTGAGTGACCGGAGCATGGAAGAAGGAGGGCTGCGGGGAGCTCCCAGCCACTGAAATGCTCAACACAAGTCACTGAGAGGCACAAGAGTTGGGGAGTGGTGGTAGGGGGAGCAGGAGGGAGGGAAAGAGGTGGAGAAAGAGGCAGAATGACAGAAGGGAGTGGAAAAAGAGTGCAGCTGGAGGGAGAGAGGGAGGGAGAAAAAGAGACAGTTCTGCCCAAAGGGGAGGAGACCAGGGACATAGCCAGATCATTCCTTTCCATTTCATACTCGCCAAAACTTTTCTTTTTCTTCCAGAGGGACCTCACACAACCACAGCAGCATTTTTCCAGCTGCTGAACAATGAAGACATAGAAAGGCATAATTCCTCTCCTCACCCCCCACCCCCCAGCAGCCTTGGTTTTAAATAAGGGCAGACGGCATTTAAAGAACACTGTTTGGGTCAAGTCCACACCTTTAGCTGTGCTGAAACCAATGGACTGATGGGTTTAGATCATCAGAAAACTAAATATCAAGTCGGGAATGCAACTGATCCTTCACACTTCTTGACACCAGCACTGTCTCAATGCTTCCCTGCTTCTTTTATAAGCTCCCATCGTATTCGTTCTCCTCACCCCAGTTCCTGGGGATTGGGGGTGCCAGCCTTCTCCCAACCGCCTTGCAACCTACACCAGAAAAGATGTCTTAGTTTGAAGCCAAGCCCATGTGCCATTATCATTCACCATGGTGGGCAGAGCAGAATCGGTCATCTTCAGATGAAGGACAGTATATAAATTTAATACATCACCGACATCATCATCATCATCATGTAGCTTAGTGGGGCTTTAACCCCCCCCCCAGATTGTTCAGAGGCTGGAAGCTTTAATAGTACTGTTGCACACTGAGTGATATAGTCATTTGATGCTCCTGCTGTATTCACAGTCAGGACAGGGAGATCGCTTGAGTGTACACATTCTCCCCCCACCCCCCAAAAAACCCAACAACAATTCCAGCCAAATACACTCTTATTACTCAGGCTGACTTGCAACCGAAGGAAATCTTGGAAGTGAAAAATAGCATCTTTGTTTTGTTTTGTTTTCATATCCTTGTTCTAACAAGAAAAAAAAGTGCCTCCTTTCCTTTCAGAGGAAGGTAGATGATGTCATTCACCACTTTGGTGACAAATGGACAGTGCCAGGGTCTGCCCCTGAGAGGTGGAGCCACTTTGCAGAATGCAACCCTAAATACATTTTAAGCTCTCCTGGGTGTTGGCAACTGCAAAAGAAAGGTGACATTATAAGGCCCATTGCTAAGTGGTCAAGGATCTGCTTTGCTTGCAGAAGGTCCCAGGTTCAATCCCCAGCATCTCCACATAGGACTGAGAGGTAGGTCTGAAATCTGAGGGAATTACTGCCAGTCAGTGTAGACAAGCCTGAGCTAGATGGATCAGAGGTCTGACTCTGCATAACAGAGCTTCTTATGTTCCCCACACATGCCAGGGCAGGCTCCTCAGGGGAGTGTTGTTGGCCATTGGCTGAGGCCCCAAGGTTGGGGAAGGGCCCATCAAACACCAGTGTCATTCTCACTCTGCACAGAAGAATGCCTGCTTCCTACTTTTATCCATTTGCATTTCACAGTTCTGCAAATCAGGGCTATTCAGGATGATACTTGTTGCGAGTCCACTGGGTTAGCATAGGCAAAGTACCAGTGCACCAAAATTGCTCTAAAACTAAAACCCCACAATGGGAATTACACCTTTTTTTCTGAAGTGCTCTACTAGTGTTTTTTAGGGTGACACCTTGAACGCAACTGCAGAGCTTCTAGAATGGAAGGTGGGGAGGTTTTCTAACAACGACCCATGGTGGTGGGGCAGGTGGGGCAACTATTTAGAAGCCTACAAGATTCAGGGGGCATGGTTCAGCCTGAGCAGATATGGAAGGATGTATTGTCCAAGGCTTAACTCTAAAGTTGGAAGGTATTTTCAGAGGAGGGGGTGTTGCTCCCGCATCATATCACACAATGCACCTGGGCCGGCCCAATACATTTTGGCACCTGAGACAAACCACAAAATGCCTCCCCACCCGCCAGGGAAGAAAGGGTGAGTGAAGACCTACATCAAGAACAAGGGAGAGGGGTGAAGATCTACATCGGGGACAAGGGGGGGATGCAGTAGCAGCGGGCAATGCATTCCTTGGAGGCCAGATCTGTTGTTCCTGTGGACCCTGCTGCCTGAGGCAGCCGCCTCAGCTTGCCTCATGGGTGGGCCAGCCCTGCAATGCACCATATCTCAGAGCAGGGCTGTCCCGATTTCACAGCAAAGGCTTCTGCACTGCGGCAGTCAAGAAGACTTCCCGCCAGCTCCTAGTCCTGCACCTTGAAAACTCAGACCACAGTAGAGGCTGTCCATGCCAACAAAAGGGGGAGGGAGCAGAGAAGGTAGATTCCTCTTGCTTTAGTCAGCTGTTGAAAGGCAAGGAGACGGCCTCCATCTCCCTACAGGCAAGAGCGAAGGGGGGGGGGGAGGAAGGGAGAGAGAGTGAAGGAGCCAGACATAACGATGAAAACAAAAGCCTTACGCTTGCTGATGGGAGTTTCATATGGGTTTGTCGATAGCTTTAGCAGCTCAGGCAGACAGAAGGCACAACTCAATGTGAAAGGTGCTCAATCACTCACCTCCGCCAGCTTTTCTGTGGTTTGAAAGTGTATTGACTATTGTGGTCTTTTCACTCTTGAGTTCATCCTTCTTTATGCTGGGCTAGAAACCAATACCACCCTTCTCATTTTAATGTTCCTGGGGGTGCGGGTGGGGGCAATGGGCTGTGCTCCTAATGACGCATATGCCCAGTGGGGTGGCAAATCAAAGGACAGCATCCACAGGACCCCACAGGACCCAGGTTGCCCCCAAGAAAGCCCTTATATTATTTTACTAAACTAAAGCCACATAAAGTGACAGGATCAATAAGAGCTGCAGACAATTAAAAAGCAAAGGGGGGGGACAGAAGCACAATAGATAAGTTTCACAGAGGAGAACTATTTGTCAAGTCTGCTTAGGTGAGCTGAAGGAGAGAAGTATAAGGCAAGAAGTTTTCAGTAAGAATCTGCATCAAAGCAACATCGCGCCCTCCAGATGTTGTTGAACTACAACTCCCACTGTCCCTGGCTATTGATCATGCTGGTTGGAACTGGGAGTCCAACCACATCTGAAAGGCACAGCACTGGTTGTTCCCTGCATTAAACATTCCCTTGAGGAAATGTTCCCTTCAAATGGGCAGTGTCAAACACACAGCTTATCCCTCCTCTTCGGCCCAGAGGCAAACTCATGTGCGCAGCTGTACGCCTGGCAGCTTGCATCCTCTGTATTTCACATGCGCTCACCATCACAGCACTATCTGCTTTTCTCATTTCTGAGTTGTAGAAGGGGATATTTTCATTCCCATGCTCCCAGCAACACTTCAATATTTGCCAGCCCATCTGCTTCACCCAGATGGACGAGCAGATTCCCCTAGTCATATGTGCCAAATTAGGTCAGACTGTCATCAAGCACAGGCGCAGCAGCCACAGGCTAAATGTAAAATTAAAGCCCACTCTGAAAAAGGAAAATGGCTGCCATGTAGTAAACAGGACAGAGACTCTGGGCACATAAGCCCAGTGGTTTTGCTCAGGCTCACAAACTGTGCAGGTGCTAAGATGATCCCCTGGGTTGATCACTAAGGGAAAACAGGGTGGTACTCTCCACACAATGCTGTTACCGAAACCTATGAGGTCCATGCACAGGATAACTCCTATTTTGCTATTTCCTGTTGCATGTTGTTCCTTTGAGCAAGTTGCGTGGCACTGGAGTAAACTCAAGGTCATCACAAGAGGTCAGCTCCATGGTTATAACTATTAGGATAAACTTTGCAAGAGGTCAGCTGCTAAAGTTACAGTTAAGATGGAAATCTATACAACACTGAAACAAGCATATAAAGAAACATCCATCGACTCATTTTTAACAAGAAGCACTATGGAATCTCAAAAAACAAAGATACGTACCAAGCATTTGTTTTTCTTAGACAAAGAGTTTGGATGACTTGTGACCTCAGTCCTAACCAAAAGATCTTGAGGTTCCAAGTGCAAATTAAATATTTAAAGTTTTTTTTAAGAACATTTCATAAAAGTTTTCAGAAAAGAAAAGGTTCTAAATAATGTATTTTCCCTGGTTTGAGATTTAAGCAACAGCAACAACACTATCAAAAGTTAGACATGGAAGGTGATGGACTATGGATTTGGGCAAAGGAGTCACTGTTCAAAAAGAGAAAGAATTCTTTGCGTTCAACAAACACCACAGAAAGATGCTAATGAGATACTGAGCCTACTTTCTGCCGATGTCACACCATATTTTTTTCCACCTTTTATTAGTAGTATAAAATCATAATTTATAATTTTATACTACTACAAAAATGGCTCTCCCACACCCCTCTCCCACTCCTGTATCCTTCTAGTTACAGCTGAGCCCCTGAGAGTAGCTGAGCAAGGAGGACAAGCTACGGAAGAGAATTCAGAGCACACCACACCTTCAGGAATATGAAGTGCTGGAATCAAGCCCACAATTCCCACCACATATTTGTGAAGTTGTTATTTGGGAACATCCCAGGAACAAAATGAGTGTTGTGGGCATGAAAGGAGAGGCACTCAGAAGATGAAAAGAGAGAGAAGAGTCAGTGGGGGAGGCAAGATGGGAACATATAGGGCCACTTAAGGCCTTTTTGAGCTGAGCTGCCCTGAGATCAGCACCGGGATGGATTTCTGCTCATTTGTTTCAAAGTATATGTCAGTGGGTGGTGCTGTGGTCTAAACCACTGAGCCTAGGGCTTGCCAATCAAAAGGTTGGCTCCCCGCAACGGGGTGAGTTCCCGTTGCTCAGTCCCTGCTCCTGCCCACCTAGCAATTTGAAAGCACGTCAAAGTGCAAGTAGATAAATAGGTACTGCTCCGGCAGGAAGGTAAACGGTGTTTCCGTGTGCTGCTCTGGTTTCGCCAGTAGCGGCTTAGTCATGCTGGCCGCATGACCCTGAAAAACTGTCTGCGGACAAACATCGGCTCCCTCGGCCAGTAAAGTGAGATGAGCGTCACAACCCCAGAGTTGTTTGCAACTGGACTTAACTGTCAGGGGTCCCTTTACCTTTATATATCTGTCAGCAGTATTAGGCAGGTGGGGAAACCAAAGGTAAGTGCCTTACAGTTGTTGAGTGGGGCATGGGTGAAAAAGTAGTCATCCCAACAGCTCTTAGTCCTTTCAGAGAATCATAGAGTTGGAAGAGACCACAAGGGCCATCCAGTCCAACCCCCTGCCAAGCAGGAAACACCATCAAAGCATTATTGACATATGCCTGTCAAGCCTCTGCTTAAAGACCTCCAAAGGAGGAGACTCCACCACACTTATTGGCAGCAAATTCCACTGTCGAACAGCTCTTACTGTCAGGAAGTTCTTCCTAATGTTTAGGTGGAATCTTCTTTCTTGTAGTTTGAATCCATTGCTCTGTGTCCGCTTCTCTGGAGCAGCAGAAAACAACCTTTCTCCCTCCTCTATATATAAAACAACCTCCTCCCTCCCTTTTATATATTTGAACATGGCTATCATATCACCCCTTAACCTTCTCTTCTCCAGGCTAAACATACCCAGCTCCCTAAGCCGTTCCTCATAAGGCATTGTTTCCAGGCCTTTGACCAGTTTGGTTGCCCTCTTCTGGACACGTTCCAGCTTGTCAGTATCCTTCTTGAACTGTGGTGCCCAGAACTGGACACAGTACTCCAGTTGAGGTCTGACCAGAGCAGAATACAGTGGTACTATTACTTCCCTTGATCTAGATGCTATACTCCTATTGATGCAGCCCAGAATTGCATTGGCTTTTTTAGCTGCTGCATCACACTGTTGACTCATGTCAAGTTTGTGGTCTACCAAGACTCCTAGATCCTTTTCACATGTACTGCTCTCAAGCCAGGTGTCTCCCATCCTGTATTTGTGCCTTTCATTTTTTTTGCCCAAGTGTAGTACTTTACATTTCTTCTTGTTAAAATTCATCTTCTTTGCTTTGGCCCAGTTGTCTAATCTGTTAAGGTCATTGTGAAGTGTGATCCTGTCCTCTGGGGTATTAGCCACCCCTCCCAATTTGGTGTCATCTGCAAACTTGCTCAGGATGCCCTCAATCGCATCATCCAAGTCATTGATAAAGATGTTGAATAAGACTGGGCCCAAGACAGAACCCTGTGGCACCCCACTAGTCACTACTCTCCAGGATGAGAAGGAGCCATTGATGAGCACCCTTTGGGTTCGGGCAGTCAGCCAGTTACAAATCCACTTTCAAAGGGCTTCAGGAAACCATTTACAGCAGGGGTCTAGGGGCCCTTTGGTCCTCCAGATGTTGCTGAACTACAGCTCCCATCAGCCCCAGCAAGCATGGCCATGGATGGTGGGAGTTGTAGTTCAGCAACACCTGGTGAGTCAAATGTTTCCTATGCCTGATTTAGAGAATCAGGAGATCCACTTTCCTGTCACTGAAAGCAACTCACAGGATGATATGAAAGGAAGGAAGAACATATTGAGGGAAATGGAGCTCTGCCTCAAAAAAATCCACATTGTGTTAATTTCACAGCAGAAACGGCTTACGAAGGTAGAGACTGCCACTTCGTTCTCCCTCTTTAAAGCTGCATTTGAATGTAGAAAATAATTGTCATCTTTGGCTGTATTCAATAGCACATTCTCTTTGTTTGTTCTGTAGACCCATGCCCGGCAGACCTACGGCCCAAACCAAATGCTAAGAATTCCTGCTCCTCTATATTTGCAATATTTCAAGAAAGTGACATATGAAAATGAGTAGCAAGTACAATTCTCTGTTGTCCCCTCACCACAACTGCCTCTTAAATACAACAGGCACATCAGGATCTCATCACTTTCCCAAGATGGCCAGCCATCACAACAACACAGGGTGGCCACAAATACACAGACAGAAGTGGCTGCCAGGGACAGGCTGTTGATATTCAACTTCACATCCTTCCCACACAAATGCCCCCTGATCATTTCTCTTTCTCAGTATCCCAGGATGATTTAGGAACCCACAGTAGCTTGGTTACATTCACTGCCGCTCTTCTCTGACCCTAAATGCTATTTATGAGGCAGCCACAAAACCCTGGACAAACAGGATAAATATGGTGCCTTACAGATACAGTCCCTTAAATAAACTCACTCTGGGAGATCTATTTCTATTGGCCCTGCATGGTTAGGCCCAGATTTATTTACTGTCTCTGTAGCAAAAGAGACGGAGATGAATTTTCAAGTCCAGAGAGTTTATTAAATCAAGGATAGTTTGGGAATTAATGTGTTAGGGGGTTCCTACCAGGGACTTAGCCTGACCACCAGCAAATACATGCTGTACCCACATTTTATCCTTCTGTTGCAAAATAATTAGGGGCCATTTTCTAATATACTATTCTCAAGCAAGATGGACAGATAACTCATTTCCAGGGTGTGCTGGATGATACTGGTCATTGTGTTTCGTATTGATCTGGCTTTGGGCCTTGTTTTGATTTCTATTGTAGAGGATATAGAGGGAAGTGTGAATCTGTTGGCTTCCTTGGACTGCTCTGCTGCTTTTAGTACCATAAGCCATGGTATCCTTCTGGGTCACCTTGAAGAGTTGGGAGCTGGTGTGATCTCAGTTTGTTGGTTCTCCTCTTACCTGTCCTATGAGTGATAATGGGGAAATTCCTTCTCTGTCACATTCTTTTGTACCATGTTGTAAGCCTACCTAAAGGTTCCACTGGGCTATGCTTAGCAGGATATATTTTTAATAATAAATATATAAAAATAAAGGGATATACCAAGTTAGTGACCACTTGATGGGACAGTGAGCAGAAGAAGAGGAGGAGTTTGGATTTGATACCCCGCCTTTCACTCCCCTTAAGGAGTCTCAAAGCCACTAACAATCTCCTTTCCCTTCCTCCCCCAGAGCAAACACTCTGTGAAGGGAGTGGGGCTGAGAGACTTCAGAGAAGTGTGACTAGCCCAAAGTCACCCAGCAGCTGCACGTGGAGGAACGGGGAATCGAACCCGGTTCACCAAATTATGAGTCCACCGCTCTTAACCATTACACCATGCTGGCTCCAGTTAGGCAGCAGTTAGTGTGTGGAAGATTTGTGGTGCATTCTAAATAATTAAAATTGATATACCCAGTGTGGCTTATTTATGGCAGGCATGACACAGCCTGTATTTCAGACCCTAACCCAACCCACCCCCCACCCCACAAGCAGCAGGAAAATATATCCTATCCACTTCTGCAGAACCAATTCTTTCTGATGGTCCTTGGAAAATGCCTACTAAAAAAATGTATAAAAAACAAATAAGGCATTTTAGGCTCCTTCACTTTATCTCTGAAATTTAAATCCTGGTAAAAGTGAACACCTTTCAAAAGGTCCGTAATCATTTCTTTTAATATCTGTATATTTATTTCGATTACTTCTCTAAATTTATTTGCTCAAAGTAAACATATTAAGTGACGCTACATTTTACAGCTGAACAATAGATTTAATTAACGTTTTGTTCTGTCCTTCCAGTTTTTGTAAATTTCAATCGGTGTTCTTGTAGATGGATTCTTGTAAAGCATATTCTAACAATTGTACTGATGTATTGCTTGGCTGACTGATCCATCCAACAACCAAGTACTGTACTGACAAGGCAGCATCATAGAAAGATCAACGGAGCAAATTGCTCCAACAAGGCTGGAGGTGAACAGAGGCCTTGTGAGTCTGTCCACCCCATGCACCTCTCCTAAAATCCACCCGCTTCCCTGAAGAGTGTGAATCCATAACGGGTCTCCCACTAGGCTGAAGACTAGCACTTTTTTCTTTCTGTAGCCTCCTGCTGAGCAGGTACAGTGTAGTGGGAGGTATTTGATTCAGGTGAAGTGGGCATGGAAGAAGATGCTCACTAGAGTCCAGGCTTGGCTTCTACCAGCTATTGACCATTAACCACAAGTTCAGCATTGAGATCCAGGTCCAGTTATCAGCTGGTGGAACAGCAGCCCTAGCTTACTCTCCTCTGGGTCTGAGCTCGAGGCTGGGGCCATGACAGTAGTTGCACTGGATGAGAGCTCTTGCAGCAAGCTTGGGTTTAATCTGTTACAAACAAGTCTTGTCCAAAAGGTATAGATGCGACGATTGTTAAACATGGACGTCAAGAGACACATGGTGATCCCGGGAATATGGGTAGGGTGCAAACATGGGGTGTTGTGACAGGTTTCTGCCTGACGGAGGGAATTTAACCCACAGAGGGAGCTTGGGGTTTAGACATGCCCTGATCCACACTGTGACACAAAGGTGACAAGAATATCTGAAATCCTGCCTAAAGCCAATATTTATAGCCCTGTGGGTATTAACAAGCCAGAGAGACAAGACACTTGTGCCGCAAGCAGCTGCTGTGAGCCTTTTCCGCGCCACAACCCGCAGTGACCTCACTGGCAAACTAGATATATCCCCCCCCCTTTACTGCTCTGCTCCCTGGTGTGAAGGCAGATGATTTACAAGGGCTCCAAGCACTCAACTCCGTGAATTAAAAAATGATACCAAAGATGGGGAGGGACCGACGTGGTGGTCTGTAAATAACAATATGGACTTAGTGGGGAAAGCATGGCAAACATCTGAAGGCAGAGAGCCTCGTGTAACATATACATGCACTGACGACAACAGGCAGCTACTGTATTAGTTTATAGCACAAGCATGTGTACAGCAACCAACATATATACACAGATACACGGATCAAACATGCTTTCCAAAATATACGAAAGGGGCTATTTTTAACTCATCCTGAAGAGCCCAGGAAGATTTAGAATTCTACACTATAAATGCCTCTGAGTTCTCCAGCCACAATCTCTGTAAATTATACACCTAAGAAAAAAATGCATGCTTCATTTTAATTACATTTTCCCCAAGTTATCCTATTTACTCTGGGAATGTCTATATTTGTGTAAACTTAAATATTCTTCCTGATCCTTTTGAATCAAGAGATTTAGTGCAGATCTCGTTCTGACAGAGCATCATTTACCATCCTGGTGTTTGGGGCTATAACTCCCATCAGCCTTGGCCAGCACGGCAAATGGATATTTGGTACTTTTAAGATCTTTGATCAGGGTGGTCCAACATGCATGCGGCTCTCAAGGCCTTGGGAAGGAAGTGTGAGGGCTGGGCTGCGTGTGTCAAATTTGAGCTTTGCTCCCCCCCTCCCTGAGCAACAAGGCAGTGCGAGGTCCATGAGTTCCATTTCAAAGCACTCTTGTGGCCCATTTGATATGAAAAGTTGGACTGCCCTGTCTTAGATGAAGTGTTCTCTTGAGGTCATCTCCCCTTTATTTAAGGAACCAAAAACAAAGACCAAAAATGTGATTAGGATTCCCCAAACCCCTGATTCCTGAAACCAATTAACTGGGCAAGAAAACTAGCTTGTGCAAATTCTAGGCAGGGAACCTTGTCTCCTGATGCAGTTTAATCAGCAGTTTAATCAGCATTAAGTATCCCCCTTGCAAACCACAATGCCTTCTCTTACCGTTGGGCAATTCCACTCCTGCTTTCAGCCAGCCCTCGGAATTCTCCCAGGCATTTGACAGAGTTATTTGAATCTACTGTTTACAATTTTATCCAGTCCTTCCTCCAAGGAAATCTCTGCCTCCTGTTTTATTTTCACAGCAACCCAGTCAGGTAGGTCATGCCGAAAGATAACAACCAGCCCAAGGTCACTCAGCGAGCTTCAAGGCTGAGTGGGGATTTGAATCTGTGCCTCCCCAGTTCTAGTCTGACACACCATCCACTACACTGTGCTAGTTCTGAAGCGAATGGCAGAACTAATGAAACTGCAATTCAGAGAAAGAAAGCGGAACTAATTAAAGCAAGGCATGCCCCTACAAACAGCAGATTTCAAAATGCAAAGTGATTTTCCATGAGGTGGCAGGACTGAATTATGAAGGTGTTGTTGTTGTTCCTACTATTATTCTTAGGCATTTGAGCTTCACTGCGTGCAACAGACGGTTGGAGATAAATGCACGCTAAAGAGTTGCTGGGAATCCCGCCGTGCGCAGAACCAAATGGATTTACCCTCACCCTCATTTTACTTTATGATCCCAGCACAGAAAAACAATTACCTTCTACACACAAACGCAGCAAGAAGCTGTGCTGCCTGCCTCACAACAAGCTCTCCTGGTAGGAACGTCTGCTGGCACCAGGCCACAGGGTAATTAGAGTGCAGCAAGAGTGATTGCTTCTGGCAGCCTGTCGCAGGGATAGCAGAGATACATCCTTCATGCTGCTAATCCAGCCTTTCAGAGAAACAGGGGCGGGAGCTCTGGCATCCCTGCCAAACGGCTGCACCTGCAGAAAGCTTTGCATTCCTCTTAGGAAGACCCTTGGGGGATTGCCGTTCACCATCCCGCCCATTATACCTTTTCTCCTCACTGAATTTGCTGTCCTAATGACCACTTAGAGCCACTTTAAAGCAAACTGAAAACACATTCGGAGGAGGAGGAGGAAGAAGAGGAGGAGGAAGAGGAGGAAGAGGAGGAGGAGGAGGAGGAGGAGGAGGAGGAGGAGGAGGAGGAGGAAGAGGAAGAGGAAGAGGAGGAAGAAGAAGAAGAAGAAGAAGAAGAAGAAGAAGAAGAAGAAGAAGAAGAAGAAGAAGAAGAAGAAGAAGAAGAAGAAGAAGAAGAAGCTATTGGACCTGTTGATCAAGATGGTATTGGAGTGAAGTTTGAATACAAACCGGATAACTTATTTTTCAGTGTAAATCCCTCCCACAGCAAAGGGAGTTCCATTTCGTTGTTATTATGTCATAAGCTTTCATAGACTTAAATGTAGATGTGCACTCTAGCTTATGCCGCAAAAAAAAACCAGCAGCAGGTACTCTTGACACCCTGTGACAAAACACTCCGTTGATTTGCTACTACAGGATAAAACAGCTAAACCTCTGGAGTTTAAATGAAGCATTAACCATCACTAGCCTTTATGATGGGGATAGATTACAGATAACTAAGTGACAAAAAGTAAATCGAACATGTGGGGAGGTAGTTCCATTAGCACAAAGTTTTCTGGCTGCACAATGGAACTGCAGCTTCCTTTCCACTCTCTGCAGCCCCCAATCTGCTCGGGGTGTGGGTGGGTGTCCCCCAACCATCTGGGAGGGGCCCGGGGGGCATGGGGAAGAGGGGGAGAAGTTTGGTTGCACAAACAGAAATCTTAGCATTAACAGAGCTACTTGGTTGGATGCCTCCCCCAGTCCTCTGTAGCATTTACATATGAAGGCTATGTTAGTTCGTGGTTAAACCAAAACCTGGACATAAACCGGGGGTAACCAGGGTGCTGCCCTCCAGATACTGCTGGACTCCAACACCCATCAGCACCAGCTATCACTGCAATGGTCAAGAATGATGGGAGTTGCAATCTAGCAACATCTGGGGGCTCCACATTGTCTATCCCTGTCATCAGCATTTGATGGAAAGAGAGTTCTGCTGTGTGTTTTTTATAATAATAATAATAAATGTGATTACTCTTGTGAGTTAGGCAATGTTTAGATAACTCTTTCACAGTGGGCTCTGCAATATAGTATTCTGTGCACCAATTTAATCGTAAGTATTTATGTCAAGGGCGTACCCACCATGCGGCAAGTTAGGGCAGCTGCCCTACTCTAGAAGCAGGGCTGGTGGGCGGAGGCGGAGCCCAGCCCAGCGGAGCGCGAGTTCGCCATTCCCGCCGCACCGCACCGCACCCTCCCTCCAGCTCCCCGGCGCGCCCTCAGGCAAGGCCAAGCACGGCGGGGAACCAGGGAGCGCGGCGCGGTGGGCGGGAACGCCGAACTCGCGCTCCGCTGGGCTGGGCTCCGCCTCCGCCCACCAGCCCTGCTGCTAGGGAGGGGCACAGCCCGGCGGAGCGCGAGTTCGCCGTTCCCGCCCACCGCGCTGCGCCCTCCCTCCAGCTCCCCGTCGCGCCCTCTGGCAAGGCCAAGCGCGGCGGGGAACCAGAGAGCGCGGCGCGGCGGGCAGGAACGCTGAACTCACGCTCCGCTGGGCTGGGCTCCGCCTCCGCCCACCAGCCCTGCTGCTAGGGAGGGGCACAGCCCGGCGGAGCGCGAGTTCGCTGTTCCCGCCCACTTTGTGGCCCCTCCCCTTCCGTGCCTTGGCCCCTCCCCTTGCCCCCCCCTAGTTTTGAACCTGGGTACGCCCATGATTTATGTGCCACAGAGCTCTTCTTAGTATACTAGAGCAAATTAACATGGCTGGCCCCTTGGAATCTGTGATTAAGTATTGCAACTTCTTGGTAGACCCCTTGTGAAATCTGAACTCTGCCCCGGAGAATAACTTTTACAGATGCTTAGCAGCACTAGGCTGTGCTGAGATTTTGCAGAGCACATACCATACCGCTGTACTGGGAACCATCTTCTCAGCGCGGAGGATGAATAAAAGGGCACTTTTCTGGACAAGTGCCAACCTGTGTTCTATGCAGCTACAATGCAACTGTACTGGCTCTTTCCTAGGCTGGTATGGTGTGTGTGTACGTATGATTCTTGTAGTGCTCCCAAACCTCACCACCATATTTCAGACTCCTAATTAGACATCCTATCCCAGGTATGCTATTGCCAGGCCAAAGGGATTCTTAATGAAGCACTTGAGCAGAAAACCCCTCTCCCCCCACTCTGAATCCCATCTCATCTAGGAAGCACTGAGGCAGGAATTCAAGGGGGTGGGGGCAAAGCTGTGACCAAACAATGTAGCATCTGTAACAGAGAGTCTATCTTTGGAAAAAGCCATTGGCATTGCCCCATCCATGTGACCAGGCTCAGCTTGGCCCAAATGCATTTGCAAGGGTACTGAAGCAATTGGCCAGTGGCAGAGTGGACCGAGATATTTGGCTCAGCTGAAAGCAAACAAAGCAGTGACTTGCGCTTAAAGGTGACGCATTTCCGAAAGGATACAAACTCTAAACACAAGCCCTGAGTTTTCACTGGTAGCAAGATCTAATATCTCCATTTGCTTGATTTTCACTTGCAAAATCATGAGGTTTTGCCACAAATTTCATATGGGTTTTATGTACCTGAATATTAGAAGTCGTATCCACTACTAAAATTCTCCTTTGTACATACCAGCTTTCATTTTAGGAATAAAAGATAGGAGAATATACCCTCTTTCATAGTTTTAAAGACAAACTTGAACTGGGGGTCCCTTCATGCAGTGAGTTCTGCTGGTACAAAGCGACTGCTCAATCTCAAGCCTCTTGAAGGAGTGCCCATTTGCTCACCCAGTCCAAAGATGCCTCTTGCTTGCTGCACTAAAGTGGTACCTGCTCTGCTCTTTAAAAATGGCAGGGGTGGGTCGTTTGTTGGATCAACATAAAATCATAAAATTGTAGAGTTGGGAGGGATCCAGAGGGTCATCTAGTCCAACCCTCCCAATCTTATCTTGCTTAGCCATGCATACCACCTGCTGTGCCATTGAACCCATGCCATAACAGAAACCGTAAGTCAAGTTCTTCATCCAGCAAGTGGCAGGACAGGTAGCCGGCCGGCCGGGTGTGGGGGTGTGGGCATGAGGGAGTAAACTTTTGATGTGCTCACATGACCATCCAAGATCAACAGCTCAGCCATTTCAGCTGTGTATCTGGCTCCTTACCTACTACATCTGTTAATCCAGTTAATAAAAGATCAAATCCAGACTGCGTCACAACACCCCCAGCTACTTTACAAAAGAAGGAAGCTGCTCTAGCAACCAACTGGCACACTTTTGTTGCGGTAGTCAGGAAGGGAATTAGAGTCTTTTTTCTTATTTATCTACCCCCCACCCCCTTTAAAAGGAAAGACTTGCACATCACTGAGAACTGAACCATCATTGTCTGGAGAGACCTCCCATCCCTCTCTGTCTGTGTCTCTCATGTTAGCATTCTGGCGATGAAGCCACCATCTGTCCTGCCTTGCTCTGACTTCCTCAGCTTCATGCCAGCTTCTCCTGACCACTAGGCACACACTTATTATTGCCGTGCCAGAAACTCTGCATGCAGCTCCATCGCCAAATATGGCAAGAAAAACTGTAAATAAGGAATATTCTGCCTTCGTTCCAGTCCCACCCACCTACCGCTCTGTGCTGGCCATGTTTCCCCCCCCCCTTCTTTCTGACAAAAACTGCAGCTAGACAGAATTCCCAAAGGGGTTGGTTGTGTGTTTCTCCATGCCCCCCCCCAAATTAACAGGATGCATGCAAATACATTGCACACCTGGCCCTTCGTCACTTTGTTACAACAGCTGATAAAAGCAGACTGAACAAATATCTGCCTACATCCCAGCTTGTATCTCTGTATATCCTGGAGTACTTCAGACATTACATAATAAATGGGCAACAGGAAGCAGTAGTAGATTTGCACTTCCTGCTCTTTCTGCTTGCTTGTAGTGTATGAAGAGAAAACTTGACCATTTCTCTCATCCTATCCCTCTCGCCTCCCATGTTATGGAAAAAGGAGATATTGAGAACAGGGAGGGAAGTCTCAGATGGAAAGAAAGTAAGCAAAGCAAAATAAAGTAACGTACTGAGGCTTTCAGTAACCTGACCATGAACTTGCATGGGGATCTGCTCATGGAATCAACCTGGGGAATTGCAAGTATCACAACTGATGATTTAAAATTTGTGTACTTCAATATTTATACCCTGCCACTTTGCACCAAAGCACATCTGGGCAGTCTACAGCCAGATAACAAAAACATATTACAGCAAGAACAACCAAATACTTTGGGGGATGGGGGCTTTGAGAGAGATTACCTGAAATTAAATTTCCTGCAACCAGAAAGTGCTTCTATCCCTAGGCAGAAATTATTTGTCATTGTTCTCCTGCCACTGGCCTCTGCAGCCAAAAGTGGTGAGCAGATCATTGTGCAGTTGGTTTCTGCAGGGTTATGTACAGCCAAATGCACAGGTGAGTCACCTCATGCCCAACACAGCCCTTTGGGCCTCTCTATTTAACCCTAAGAGCTCTGCCCATCTGCCCCCCCCTTTTTTCAGGCCACACCCCTCACTGGCTTCGCACCCTCCTTGAGTGTTTTGGCCTGGCTGGAATGTGCCCTTGATATCTCTTACTTGTCTGGATGGAGGTTAGAGAGGGGTGTGTGAGTGTGAGTAGACATTACCCTAATGTACAAAAATAAAATTCACATTCTTTCTTCTGCCCGCTTTTTTCTCTGGCTTTGCCCACCCCTGGCATGTGACCCTTGAAAGGCTTCCCATAAGGGAACGTGGCCCTCTGGCTGAACAGGGTTCCTCACTCCTGTTGTGACAGGTGCAATTCTACCCTGCCTACTTCTAAAGTGTGTACAGAACTGCAACCTAAATCTATGCACTGTTGGCTTCCCTAACTATGATACTGCTATGGCAATGCTAGCCTAGATCTAAAGTAGATGGGTATAGTCTTACCAGTGTTTCCCAACCAGTGTGCCTCCAGATGTTTTGGGACTACAACTCCCATCATTCCTGACCACTGGTCTTGCTAGCTAGGGATGATGGGAGTTGTAGTCCCAAAACATCTGGAGGCACACTGGTTGGGAAACTCTGGCCTTACTGCAGAGAGGAAATCCTGTTCTCTCCTTTCAAAAACATTTAAAATGAAGAACTCCCTGTTGCCCATATCCTTGAGGAATGAAGTAGAAGTTCCCCAGCTGCGAGAAAAAAGGGGAGTGGGGGGAGGAGAGAGGAGCAAGAACAGTTCTGAATACCAAACCCAACTGGAAGATGAGCCAAGCCTTCCTGAACATATTTTTGGCTCAGTTCATCTGAGTATTTTCCATGAGGCTGCCACGCAGGGACTTTGGCCAGCAATTAAAGGCTCAGCATTAGCAAATACAATCCCAGTTCCCTCCTTTCTGCACATCTTCCACCTTCTGAAACTACAGGAGGCGTGACAAGCAGGGGAAAGCCATAAATACCAAAGATGAAGCAAGGACTCCTTTGAGATTATCACAACCCATCCATTATCATTAATGTTTCCTTGCACATGGGATGAAGTGCTTTGAATGCTAATGACTCCAGGAATGGAAACCTTTGCTAACCTTACAAGGGAATGGAATGGGGTTCTACATGGAAGATGGGCAGTGAAGCTTAGGAACATTTCAGGGTGATATTGTGGGGACTGTGCAGCACAGATGCATAAAATAGGCCTTGATGTTTCTCCATGCCTGAAATTTTATATTGCACATCCATTAGTTGGAGACAGTGCATTAGTTGGAGACAATTCTGCAAATGGGCTGGCAATTTCCAAAGGCTGGGAACAGTCTCTATTAATACTTGGGTCCCTATTTAGATATATTATCCCCCAAACAATCTATCCTTGTTCTGCCCAATGCAATATTTGATTGCATGTGAACATTCTGTTTTCAGTTAAACTGCATCTAAATAACTATTTAAGCACAAAAGCTGTAAGTAGTCAGAGCTCTGCTAAACGCTTTTCACATTTCTACAAAATCAGACAAAGGAGGTTGAGAGGGCCCTGCTTCCATCATGGATAATACAACTCAGTGCCTACACAGTATGGAGAGGAAAGAACTGTCAGGAAGAGGTGGGAGTTTGAGAAAGAGAGATCTGATGCAGCAGTTGTTGCTTTACAGGTAAGAGGCAGAAGTCAGAACTGTCTGTGTCCATCTCAACAGCTACCCTAAGCTACCAAGCTTTGAAGCATAATCCTCAGCATTTATCACCCTTATCACTTCAGACTTTATAAAGGGATGTGTCCCTGTGGCCCTTCAGATGTTGTTGGACTCCAACTCTTATCATCAGCCCCAGCCAGCCTGGCTAATAGGAATGATGGGAGGTGGAGTCCAACAATATCTGAAAGTCCACAGGTTTCCTCTACCCCTGCCTGAAATCTCCAGGCTCATGGTGTACCATGAAGTCTAGATAAAGCAGGTCATAAAGGGTTCTACAATAAGGAACTTTTCAGCGATATGCAACTAGTTGGTTCAAGTAAGAAAGGCAGACTACTAATGTACAAAGGAAAACAAAACATACCAACATGTTCTCTGATATGGAATTGGAGAGTGGGGGGATTGGCTAGGCATTATCAATGCCAACACAATTGCTAGTGGGCTCAAGGGGTTCCTTTATAATACACACAGAGTTCCCATCATCTCAGCACAGAATGGTGATCCACAACCACAGTGGATCATGTGGATCAGATGCCCCTTCTGACATTCATTGGGGATATGCATGCAAGAGCTCTGTGAGAAAATAATATCTGTCTATGAAGCCGCCCAGGAGAAAATATTTTCATCTCCTCCGCACCATCCTTAAACCTGAATGGGAGGGTGAGTATCATACACACTCCCAATAAAAAATAGTAACTCTAAGCATACACAGATAATTTTAGGATTCAATAAATTACATCTGGAGCCAAACAAGCCACAGAGGCCAATATAAATCGCTACATTTCCCAAAGTTGATCCAATTTTCTGCTTGGTTGGTAATTGTGGCGATTTTAAAACATTTCTCAAAACTCTTTCCCCCACCCCCACCCCACAATAAACTGGCACATGCAAAAGAAGCTATAGAGCACGGGTGTCAAACACAAGGCCCGGGGGCCTAATCCGGCCCGCCAGACCTCGTCATGTGGCCCGCGTAGCCGCCACCGACATTAGGCGCTGACAGTAGTTCTGGAGCCTGCGATTGGCCGAGGGTCAAAACCGGGGGCGGGGTTGCAGGCAGAGGCCGGGGCGCTGGAGCCGCGCTGACGGCCTTGGCCAGGGAATTTCAATTTCGAATGAGGCTGAGGGAGGCGGTGGCACAGCGGCCAGACGGGGAAGTGAGATGCAGGAGGAGGAGGAGGAAGCCCGCCGAGGAGGTAGGAAAGCCCTACAGGCGGCGCCGGCAAAGTTGGTGCCAGGATGGAGCAGTGCTGGATTTTTTTTTGCCGAGCTTTGCTGTTGTCTCCGAGAGCGAGTGAGGCGGCACTGGGGAGCCGCCGCCCGCCGCTTCCCTTCCTCTCCTCGGCTGCATCCGGGAGGTGGGCGAGAGAGCGGGTGAAAGGGACGCGGAGTGAGCCTGAGGGGGAAGTAGGCGAAGCGCAACAGCCGCTCTCTTGATGGAGCCGGGTTTCTCTTCCCTCTTCCCCCATTTTCTCCTCATAGACACTCGGGAGGGTGCCCGGCTTTTGCTCTGCCCCCCACCCCCGAGCCGCCCTTTGGCTTCTCAGTTCCGGCGGAGCTGCTCCCCAGGGGGCGGCCGGGAGGGAGGAGGCGGCGACGGCACGGGTTCCTGCTGGAGTCGCCTCGCGGTTTGAGTAGGTGGGAGGGGAAATTTTTTGGGGGGGGGAGGTTTTCAAGCCTCCTCTGCCTGCAGTCCTGGTAGGGAGAGGCGGCGGCGAAGACGACAACAGCGCGGGTGGGGGGAAGAGCAGCTCTGAGGCGAAGATGCACGTCCGCTGGGGCTGCCATTGCCTTCCTCCTCGGGAAATCCGCTGCCCTCCCTCAGCGCGAGGGGAAGGGACTCTGGTGCTGAGGAGGGAGGATGCAAAAGCAAAGCAGGGAGTTGGCGCTGCACCGCATGTTCCTGCCCCTCTCCAAAGCATGGGGTGGGTTGCAGCGTGTGGCATCCTGCCTAGCGGGGTTTGGGTGTGCGCAGAGCGGGAGAGGGAAGCCCTCTTTCCATCTGCAGGTTTTTAATCCCAGCAGTGGCTTTCTCCTTCCTGCCGAAGGTTTAGTTGAGCCCCCCCCCCCCGAAGCCGTCGATCCCCACCTTTTGTTCAAATTTCCCTCGTTTACATCCCCTCCCCCACACACGCCACGACGCAGGAATGTGATCCGCGTGGGGGTGGGAATGAGCTTACATTATTACAAAAAACTAATAATTGAATGCAGTGACAATAATTTATGATAATAAAGAGTGGACACATAGTCCTACAGACACAACCGGCCCTTTGAGGGTGACCAAACTGCTGATGCGGCCCCCAATGAATTTGAGTTTGACACCCCTGCTATAGAGTCTCTGATTCTCTGGAACAGCATCCAACGGGTATCCTTATATACTGAACAATTCAGGCCATAGAATCATCCAACTTATTCATCACTCAGTAAAATTAATAACAATAGGCTTTTGCTGGGTGAGCTAAGCAGAAGCCAAACATTGCTGGTTTCAAAGTCACATGCAGCATTGTTCCCATTCTGCTGCAGTTCTTCTTCACCGAAGACTACATTTTTCACCTTGCTGTCCACTGTGGCAAAATTACATTATTTACACAGTTAATTACGTAAGTTACATTACCATTATGTTATTGCACTCCATTCATTTCAATGTGGGGGGGGGGGAATCAATGTAAATGGAGGGGAAGTAATCAATGATATATCATTTGAGGAAAGAAAGCAACAGCAGCAGCAAATATTAGTTGCACTCTCTGGATTGTTTTCTGTTGTGAACATGGGACGGATAAATAAACCTCAGTCATTTCTGCTCCTCTTTCCTTCTTCGTCAGAATTCTCCAACAGCCCTGTGCACCCCCACCCCTGTGCACACAACAAGGTCTCATCTCTGCTGCTTAGTTAAACACAGTGAACACTTGTTATGCCTTAAGCTTGGGTCCTAGAACAATAGGCAAGTAGGATCCTAAAATGCAACAACTGATTGGCCTGCAGGAAAAGACCAATCAGGCTCCAGGAGGGAAGCAGAATCAGCCAATCAGATGGGACTCATTGTGTAAATAATGTATATAAAAGCCTGAGGTTTGGGGGGCGTTTCATTCACTGTTTCACAAGCTGCAATAAAGAGCATGAAGTCACTACAGGACTCTGAGTATATTTCAACACTCAACCCTATTTTTTTCTGAAAGTTGGTAAGCAAAGAACAACAACAACTCTCCACAGTTCTGGTGGGTAGGGACTTACTTCTGCCCATCGAAATGTAAATGCCAAAGCACTGTCTTCTAAGAAACTGGTCACGATTGCAGCCTGTTCTAGGAGCAGCACGTGTGAGCTCACGCTGAACTACCTGGTACGTCCACCATGTATTCAAGCGTGTGAGCCCACGTGCCCAGCTTTCTCTCTCAGGCAGGAATCCAGATGTTCCTCCATAGCCAGCAAGGATGGGAGGGAAGCCATGCCATTCCAGCCACCTCATCGATAGCTGGAGCACTCGCTCTCGCTCTCAGGCACCTGAAGCATCCTGTCTCTCTGGAACCTATCCCTAAACCTATCACTCAGCCTGAGGACCTGGGTGAGAGACTCTGCAGAAATCTTGGCTTCGCTCTCTGGGCCTTATCATACACATCACTCAGGCACTTCGCAAACATCCGTGCCATCTGTTTCTTGGGCAGGGCCCGCTTGCTGCCCGTGACCTTCAGGCCGTCCAGAAAATGCATCTGTTCCCACCTCTCCCCATTCCTCTTCGTACACTGGCTCTGAGGCAGGCTGCCCGTGACAGTCCGTACTATGCGTGTGGGCAAGGATAGGAGTGATCATGACTTAGCAACTGGGGGGGGGGACCCAAGGCAAAATAAAACACCGTTGCCAAGTTTGTCGAGTGACCTCAGTGGAAACTGGGCCTAGGGAAAGGAACCCACCCTTTTGGTGTCGTCATGGGATTCATCTGGAAAGGGAGCAAGCGGCAGATGATCTCAAGCCAATTTAATTCAGTTGGACACAGAGGTCAAGGCAAAGGGGCTGCCTGGCTAAAAGATGCATTTGCAGTGGCTACTTGCATTAGCAGTTGCTTCCTTATAAATCAAACCAATTTTTGCCCACTAAGGGAAAACTCCAGACTCAACATTAAAAGGACTTTCTGAGCCTTGTATTGTGAGTGTTGCTAATGTGTAATAGGAAGCAGAAGAGGGGAAAGTGTAGGCCTTGCTTTCATATCACAAGCCACTTTTAAACAAAACTGATTTATGCATCACCATGTGAAAATGTTCCATACATTGGTTCACACTGCTATAACCAACACTTGGTTTTCAATAGGGCTGCAGGAAAAAGCCTCCCTCCCCCCCCTTTTACCTGTTCTGTCAGAGTCTTGCTGTACAGCTTTGGGTAGTTATGGTCAGAACAATGGTTTATTCAACCCACTGTCCTGTTTCCAAAGTGTGTTTTAGAGTATTTCTCCCCTTCCCTTACCCGTCAAAGCCATTCATGCCTCCCCTACAATAAAGCCATTCACGCAAAGCCATTCATTCCCAAGCATCTAACAGACTGAGATTTAGGGAGATCCTGAGCACGAAGTTGGCAGTCCACTGATCATCTTTGTTGAACAGCTATTGCCACTTCAGAAAGTATTTAATCCTTTTGGAGCTCTACTTACACTGCCACTATTGGCATCATTCCATACCGGAGAGTTGCACAAAACAAATCTTGTTGCTTTAAAGTTTCTAAAAAAGACAGCCTAATGTATCAACTTCTGTGTTATATGCTCAGCAGTGGAATATCCCGCTGCCTACCCTGTTTCAAAAAGTACCTGAATCTTTGATTTTCCAGAGCCCAACACATAGACTTTTGCAGCTACCTAAATGCAATGTTGTAGCATGTTGCCCATATGTATACTTGTTAACTCTTCTTCATCCCTTTTGTGTCATTCTTCAACCAGTCGACCAACCCCACACAGAAACTCCCCCTTTCAGACTAGTAAGTAGGAAGGCTACTGTTCAATTCTGGCATCTAAGAGAAGAAACTGTGCTCCTTCAAAAGTGTTGTCACAATATGGGAGAGGGCTTGAAGTGGAAACTGCACAGACATTATAACATAGAGGTTTGGTTTTCAAGAACTCTCATTCAAAGACTGAAAGCAGAAATGCTTTGGGATAAGGTGGGGGATTGTGGGATGCCAATTAGACCCTGTGTAAGGATTGTGATCCCCTGCTTGACTCAGACCTTGTTTTAAACAAAGAGCATGAAAGCTAGCTCTTGTTGCACTTGCATTTCCCGTTCCTTCCCTCTCAGTATTGTTTTGTTTCCCTTGTCTCTCCCTCAATCCCTGTTCCAGCGCCAGATCTGGACTGTAAGCTCCTTGGAGCAGAGGCCTGCTTCTTGCTTCTGTTTTTTAAAGTAACATGTGGATTCAGTAGCAGCTAGTGCTTCCTAACACTGCACACTGCTGCTGCTGCTGCTGCTGCTGCTGCTGCTGCTGCTGCTGCTGCTGCTGCTGCTGCTGCTGCTGCTGCTGCTGCTGCTGCTGTGGCTTACCAAGAGGGAGAAAGGCAAGGAAATAGGGAGCTTGGCATGGTGCAGGTGAAGCATCAAGTGGGCTCCACCACTGCTCCTGCTCTGTGCCACATTCCCCACTGCCTTGCCACTCCACCTGATAAGTTTCCAGAGTTCCCCTTTTTGCATGAAAAGTCTCAAGAAGCACTTCACAGATGTATACAATCATGTGCATTGTCCTAAAATGTTATCTGAAAATAGGGGAGGAATGCTGATGGGAGCTATAGATACCACTATCTGAAGGGCACCAAAGGAAGCACATCCGTCAATTTAAGACTTGGATCACAACACTGAAGTGTAAGGTGATGCTAGGCTTTATCTCATGCCCTCCAGAAAGTTGATCCCTAGTAATAGGCCTCCGCAAAAATGTGTGCTTTCACTGAGCTGGCATTTACCAGGTGGCACATGAGCACACCAGTACCCGTGAACTAGGGTGTGTACAATGGGAGACTGAGGCACCTACCCTCCATGCTGTCCTCACGACGCATGTTGAAGTTTTCATAGGAGTCCCGGCGGATGAGCGGGTCAGAGGTGTTGTAGTCCACTGAGACGCTGGGGCCGTTCTCAAGATGCTCCATGCCTGCAGAGGAAGGACAGCACGGTTTCAGCAACAGAGCTGGCCGACACCTTCCAGTGCATGCCCAGTCACAGAAGAAGCCAGCAATGTGGTAAGGAAATAGTAAGAAGTGAAGAGACAGAGGGAGCAAGATAAAGGGGAAACAGGACCTGTAGAAGACAGATGATGCAAGGAAAAACCAGAACTGAGTCACAGTTAGGAATCAAAGGGTAGAGAAAGGGGAGCAGCACAAGGTTAGAGGTAGGCAGCTATGGAAGAGCCTGGGCACAAGCAAGGCTGTAGCTCAGTGGTAGAGCATCTGATCCAGGCAGGGCTGGGGAAAACCTCAGTCTGAAACCCCGGAGAGTTACAGGTGTGGACAATACTAAGCTAGACAAACTAATGTCTGACTGAGTATATGGCAGTTCTTAAGACCAAGTGAACTGCCACTCAAGCAAGGACCTAAGATGGATCTAGAGGATTTTTTTCCCAGAAGAGTCCACTGCGGACATTAGGGAATGCCACGGATGAAGCCTCAATCAACCAGGCAAGCATGAATGGGGAAAGAAGGTGTCTGCTGGTAAGGAAAAGCAGGACAAGGTGGCTCAACTGGATCAGCAGCTGGCTCTTAGTTATGATGGTGCTGATGAACTGAAGCACCCTCTGGCCACCAGCAGCAGTGACAAAGGGGAAGTCCCAATGCAAGGTTACATGCCCTATCAGCAAAGAATGGCCAAGCTGTGAAGGAATTATGTGCAGGGCTGCATAAACAGATCTGTAGGGCCTGGCAATGGGAAGGAAACAGGGAATGGGAGCAGTAGAAGTTGGTGATTAGAAAACACAGTACCTTGAATCTTCTCAGGTCCATAGGAGAACACGAACTCCACCTTCCCATACTCTGGAAACCGCTCATCTGCAATGAACAAGAAGACCAAGGGATATTCAGGTATATCTAGCTGTCTGTACTGACTGAGGACATATAAACTGGGGCAATACCATGACTGCTAGGGAAGCTGAATTCAGTGGGAATCTGTTAGGGATATGCCAACAGGGATCATTGCTTCACTGTCTAGATATCCTGGGGTCTCACACCAACAAGCTGCCCATCTTCATGGCTATGACTACCATGAATAATTTGTCTTTTTCTCTAGGACAGTTTGCCATGAGAAACATACGCACAGTTTTGGCTCTAATGAGGGTATGTTTATGACATTTCTTCCCATCCCTGCACTTCTTGGTGAAGACCACTTTTATCACAGCCAACAACTGTATCACACACCACTGGGCAGCCCACCCTCTTCAAATGTGCATTGGCACTATATGAATAAAGCATAATGAGGTCTCCTCTTTTCTAGTGGAACCAAGGTGATGGCTTTTGGATGGAAGTAAGACTGAAGAGGAATTGTTCTTGGAATGGCTGGCAGCCATGGAGGAGTCACTCACATGACCCTCTCAAACACTGGTCCCTGCCTACCACACTGGCAGGACAATCAGAATCAGGACAGGAGGTCAATTCATCTGTCTGGTATTTCAATTGCCCTGTAAAGCCGGGGGTAGGGGGCAGAATCTTTTTTATGCACTTCTAAACTGATTCTTGCACTACTTTGGGTAATGTCATGATGGTCAAGAGAAGCGTAGTCCAGCAAATCAAAATCAAGGAAGGGATAAAAATATAAGTGAATAGAATGCCAAGTTCCAGAGAAGGTTAATAGTTACAGTCACCAACAGATCCTCCAATCTACCTGTGGCCCAACAAACTAAATGATTTGATCCTAACATAAACCAAAAATAACAGCTTGGGACCAGTTCACTTGAGAGATCGATTTGCCCCACATGTGCTACGTGACTGCTTTAAACTCCAGAGTTTCCACTTTTATAAGTACCATATAATGTTTGTTTCACATCTGTTGGGAGTCAGTCTTTCAGCATGGCAGCATCTATCCTTTGGAACTCTCTGCTGTTAACATCTGGCAGGAAACTTTGTTTACTCTTTTAGGCACTTGCTCATACTTTTTTATTTAGTTAAACAAGCCTATCTAGATTTTAGTATTTGCTTTTAAGTTTTACCTGATTTTATCTGTGCCCATTGGCAATTGTTTCATACTGTTTTATGTACATTGCATATTATTTTTATAAAAAAAATTAAGTGGTATATAATTTTTATAAATAAATAGCATATTCCTATATACTCTTAAGTGCCACAGTGAGCGGAACTACATGAAAGCTGCATTACATGAAAGGAGGCACCACTCTCCAAACAAAAACACACACAAAACAACAACATTCTTATGCACATTGGAGATTTTTAAGCAAGGGTTGGGTGGCCACCTGTCATGCATGCTTTAGTTGAGATTCCTGCATTACAGGGGGTTGGGTCCCTTCCAACGCTACAATTCTATGATTCTATCCTCTGCTTACTAAGCCAGCTTCCCTTCATTCCCATTTATACAATTGTTCTTACCTTTAAAGGCATCATCCAGGTCCTCCTTATTGAAGACAATGGCCAGGTCGTGAATGGCACAGGTGTGGAATTGCACTCGGAAGATCACATCTCGAGTTGGGCTACGGAACTCTTTGTGATAGCATTTCAACTGCCAGCGGGTGACGGGCAGTGAAGAGAAGGGAAAGGAAGAGTCATAAGCTTGGGGACCTGCCAGAAAACAAACGATTCTCTCCACCCCACACCAACTGCACAGTATCCCAGAGTAAGCAGATTGTGGTCTGCAGACTGTGCATGTCTCCGGCATCCTATTCTGGTGTCTCCAAAACTGAACCACCAACCAATGCTGCATGCAGGGGTGGATGAATCTGTCCATGTCAGTTCCTCATTTTCTCAACCTTATGCAGTTTGCCCTATTTTTACATCAATTTGAGAACAATTTCTTTTCTACAAATTCTGCATGCAAAATTGTATGCATTCTTGTGTGCATCTCTCCCAATATATGCATGTTTATATGCACATTTGCCTAATATACACATTTTTATGCAAGCATTTTCCCCTACTACAGACATAGGCAAACTCGGCCCTCCAGATGTTTTGGGACTACAACCCCCATCATCCCTAGCTAACAGGACCAGGGGTCAGGGATGATGGGAGCTGTAGTCCCAAAACATCTGGAGGGCCGAGTTTGCCTATGCCTGCCCTACTATAATGTTTTGTATGTTATTTGCACTGATATATGCATAGTGGTGCAGTTTTTGGTTGAAGGACTCGTATCATAAAATTTGGAGAAATGCAAATTTCAAAGGACAGCTGTGTTTCATTTTGCTAAGGCTGTGTACACACTACATAAGGTATTTTTTTAAAAAGGTAAAACACCCCTGGACAGTTAATTCCAGTCAAAGGTGACTATGGGGTTGCAGCGCTCATCTCGCTTTCAGGCCAAGGGAGCCGGCGTCCACAGACAGTTTTCCGGGTCATGTGGCCAGCATGACTAAACTGCTACTGGCGCACAGAGGACCATGACGAGTGCCACAGAAACGCCGTTTACCTTCCCACTGCAGTGGTACCTATTTATTTACTTGCACTGGCATGCTTTCGAACTGCTAGGTTGGCAGGAGCTGGAACAGAGCAGCAGGAGCTCACTCCATCATGGGGATTCGAACCACCGACCTTCCGATCGGCAAGCCCAAGAGGCTCAGTTATTTAAACCACAGCATCACCCACGTCCCTACACTATATATATATTCAAAGCACACAGACACAAAGAATCATGGGAACTGGAGTTTGATAAGGGTGGTGGAACTTGTAGCTCTGTGAGTAGTAAACAACAGTTCCTAGGTTTCTTTGGTGAAGAGAGGAATGTGCTTTAAACGTATGGTGTGTATGCAGCCTCATTGGTTCAGGAAGCATGAACTGAAATGTGAACAGAACTCGTTTCTCTCTCATTCCTTGCTAAATCGAGTGAGCCAAAGCCCCACAATGGCAGAAAATGGAAACAAAGCTAACAAACTAAGCAGCTATGTTTTACTCTTACCAAGATATCTCCCTTTAAGAGAAGTCCAGGCTCTATAGTGATGCAGATGCTGGTCTGACTGTCCCCCTGCACGTTGCTACAAAGAAGAAGAAATAAGTTAAGCAAAGACAGCTGGGATGCTGTTCCCTAACGCTGGGTCCACATAGGAGCCTCATCTACTCAGGGCAGATCTAAACAGGAAATTGGGACAGAAGAACAGAGGAGAGCCAACTAGCGTGAGAGTTTGGGGCTGCCTTGGTTGGCTACAGTTCCTTTGCCACTCACACTGAATTATTCTGGTCTTATCTGGAGAGATTAGAACAGGGGATCAGCACTATGAACATGTCAATTATGCAAGACAACCTATAGCAATCAGCAAAATTATGGATGAGGAGCTTCCATAATAAAATTTCTGATGAGAAAGCTTGCATGCCAGATGATCTTCACAAAATCTTGTCCCGGCCAGAATTTAACATGACTAGTTTGCACACTCCTAACCTCCTTTACTCAGATCTACTCAGCACTTCCACTTCTGAGTTTCTTAATATGGAAGCTGCTACCCCATAAACAGGTACTAATCCTTCCCTACAGTGCTGCATATGTCTAGACAAATGTTTACAGAACTCTTTCAGCTCATCCAATCATCTGCAACCAGCGATTCAATCAGTACATGAATCAACCAAAGCTTTCACAGGTCAAAAATCAGTCAGGACCAATTTTAATGGGTGATGTTAAAACTGGATGACACACTTGTTGATTTGAAAACGAAAAAGAAGGTATTGAAGACTGAGTTTCTTTCCATCTCAGATTTCCTTTTGAATAAAACACATCTAAAGTTTTAGTGTAGATTTATTAAATATGCACTTTTATATTTAAGTGATTAAATATAAGTAAGCCCTCAGTTAAAACTCATATAGGTAGTCATTTTTTAAAAAATAATAATAGCCAATTAAGACTTGTAGCTGTTTCATAGAACAATAATTTGCCACCTTCCTTGGGAGAAAAGTTATACTGAGCTGAAAACAGTTTAACCCTGCAGACATACCAAAGGCTGCTTAGTAGATGATGTTTTTCCCACATGGAGGAAAAATTAAGTGTCACATGCAGAGGGTCTTAAATGCTGCTCTCATGGGTGATAGTATGCCTGTAATATCTTCTCCTGCCCTTTGCTATGCCTATGCAGTTCAATAGGTCTTTAGGGAAGGGACCATCTCCCTCCTTTACGGTTTTCTTGGCAGGTTCCTGGCAAGGCAGGTTAGAGCAAAGCACAAATGATGTGCAATGAGAGCTCTCCCAGATCCCACCGCTACCCAAGATTCAGACAGAGTCCCCACCCCAATGGTCTGAAAGGAACGGAGGGGAAACGTGAGTGCTGGAAATTAAAAGAAGAAGAAGAAATGCCAACTCCAGGGCAATATTTACTAGATTCCAGATGTGTAGACAGGCTGCATAGCTTGGTATATCTTGAGGAAGGGCCGGCAGCCTAAGAAACATAAATCAGAGACAAGGAGAAAAAGACCTTCATTAGTCAGGGAGATTAGTTGGAGAAGGGAAAACAAACAGCAAGAGGCCAAGACAAACAGTCTCGCCTGGAGGAGAGCTTCCCAATGACCCTGCAGCCAACAAGACCTGGTCTGTGACACTGACAGATGCCCTGGGGGGAAAAACACACACAGCACAAACAGCAGGCACTTCCTTTATTTGGAGGCATAAGGGGTTCAGGTATCTCCCTGAATGTACTGCCTAGCTTCACCTAAAGTGCTGGGTTGTAGGACCACATAAACCTTAGACGGCTGAAAGTTGGGCCTTGGTGTCACAGAATGGATCACCCCATTCTTGTGACGATTTACAACTGTTGCAGCAAAACCAAAGAAGACTCTTGGGGTACCGTGTGTGTATCAGTTCCTATGCTAAAGAATAAATGGACCCAAATCTGGCATCCAAAACAGTAATATAACCCAGTACAGTAACTTTTCAATCTGCCAGGACACTCTGCAACTCATCTTAAAGTGGCAGTTCTTGAAAAACAAGAGGCTCCATCATGAAACTGCCTGACATCATCATTCTTTTACTCTTTCTCCCTAGGGATATCAGTGGTGTACAATAAAAACAGTAAAATAATATAAACAAGCAACAGCAAGGGCTGGGGGGGGGGGGGACTTCAGCACAGTCAAAGTAACTAGGAGAAACCAGAAATTGTAATAATAATTACACAATAAGAAAAGATAACAATGTTGGCTCATGGGGGAAAGCCCAAAATCCTTATTAGAGGAATACCTTTATTAGGCCAACCAAATTGCCACAAAATTCCAGGTGCAACCTTAACCTGCATAGCAGCTAACAAAGCCTCATTTGAACTTCCACTACAGCCTCCCACATTCTGCTTTAAGTCTGTGATCAGATATATTCTCTTCTTTATCCCCATTCTGTTTACCATGAGCTGATGAATAGATCTGGATAAGTCAGAAGCTTGCATACTGTTTTGTGGCATTCTAATTGGCCTAATAAAGGTATTAGGGTGATATGGATTTTGGAAGTTCAGCTCTGTTCATTTGGATCTGAATAGAGACGATGTTTTCCTTCCCCTCTACAGAAGTTAATTAGCATGGTTGTCAAGTGGATTGTTTTATCACCTAGCACTGCTGTTGTAAAGAGTAGCCATGCTGATCTTGCAGGCATTCTAGCTCTAATTGAATTGTCACTATCTGCACTATTTCCTATTTCAATTCCTTCTGATCTCACTGCTTACAATCTCTCCCCCATATGCATATACATACCTGCCAAGTAAATGTTACATTTCATGCATCTGACACACAGGCAGAGCCGGCTCTAGGTAGAGTCCCGGTGGCGTGGTGTGATAGGGCGCCGGGCCGGTAGGCGGGGCGCTGCGTGGCAAAGCCGCACAGAAACCATGCTGCGCCCTACGAGGGCGGGGGCACCGGAGCGATCTCCGCCCCTCAGCGCCAGGGCGCCCGACCTGCTCAAGACTGCCCTGCGCATAGGTTCTAGTCCATACAAGTTTATGTCATAATAAAACTTAAGGTGACACAAAACTGTTGTTCCACTGCTGTGCAGTGTCTTAGGGTCATGATACACAAGTAGAGGGAACACTGGAAATTACATAGGGCTGTTCTTGTGCTCTTATCAAACATCCTGAGCTGGAATTGAATAACTACAAGAACATTCGGCCTGAGGATGTTAAAATGGATTTTACTGCAAGTGGGTGAATGAATCTGAGCTGACTTGGAACATGTGAGAGCATCTGCTCCAATTCCATGTGATAAAACCAACAGAAGCTGCCAAAATAAGCTGCTGAGAGCAAGAGCAATGGGTTAAAGGAAGACAGTTGTGGCTGTGACTGGCCCTATTGTATTGCAGTATAAGGTGGTAAAACAGACTGCACAACTTCAGGTTAGGCATGTTGTAGGACACCACTTCTGAATCCTCCTCCAGATAAAAAAGGAAGAAAAAGAAATCCGTGCAAACAGAAAACTAGCATGTCAAGGAGAATGGTTCCTAATGTGCCCTTTCCTTGATTTGGCTTTCTGCCTGCAAGAAATTTGCAATGGAGGAGGACATTTAAAAACATGATCTGCACCCTGCATTCTACAATGGTGCAGTCTATTCTATCTACTGAATACACTATCACTTTGTTCTTCTGTATCTGTCGGTCTATAGTGAGAATTACAAATTATGGGATTCCTCATTGTTATCTTTCAGCCTCGCGACGGCTATATTTGCGTGATGTCGGCTGGGTTGGAAAAGGCCAGTTACCTCCTTGAGACTCAAAGTTGGGAATTCCATGCATGATGACATGATGCAGGAAGAGGGGCTTGTTGTTCATTTTGATGGTGCCAGACAGCAGACCACTGAAGTAGTGGACATACCTAGGGAAGGAACCACAATAGTAGTCAGGAGGTTAGTTGGAGCCTCTTAAAAGACTAATGATTCAATGAAAAAAAGTTGCCCTCTGCAAACAGTCTGTTAAACTGGGTAATTCTCTCATAGTGATGTATACTAAGGTCTCAGTCACAAGTCTCTAAATCTACTTGTTTTTTAAATGTGCATGATTTTATTAAGATATCTCAGAAGCTGGCATGAAAGATTTCTGCTCAGCAGAACTTGTCTGGAATTAGTGTGTTGCCTTCCCTAGCTTTCGGCACTGTAGGGCCCGTTTTTGAATAATCTGCCTGACAGCTGTTGGCACAAGTTTGGTTCATTTTAGCCTTAATATTCTGGAGTACCAACCAGATTTACATTTGGTGTCAAATCTTGCTAGTGCAGTTCTGGGCTTGGACAGGTATCTTGATTTGTAGTATAGCATCCGCAAGGACGGCATCTTGTTAAGAAGGCTGCTTTATGCAGTCCTGGTGTCTCCCTTTCTGGCTAACCTAGAAACATAACCTGGGTGCCTAGACATATTTCTGTAGTCAACAGAGCCACTGGAAATAGTCCCAATAGCACCAGGAGAACCAATCAAATGCCCACATTCTGTTTCTAGGCTACCCAGAAGTGGGGAACCTCCGAACAACAAATGGAGGTGCCGACCTAAGTCTTTTCAGTTCTTCTGTATGCATTATCTAGAATGCCAATGGTTAACTACTCAGTTCTGATTTTACTTCAGGGGTCTACAGCAGAATGACTCGTTCCCTCTTCCACTTTTTTTTGCAGGCAACTGTTTTCAGACATGAAAAATGTATTTGTATTATGTCACGCAAAAGTTCATATTTTGATGCTGGAATGCCCTTTAAAAAGGAGAACTCATGCTGAGATGTTGGTAGTGGCTACAAGACAGGGGAACATTTGCCCATTAAAAACCAAATACTCATCATGACTGGCTCCAGCACCACCTAGTGAAACTGACTGAAAATACACTGCAGGCCCAATAGGTATCTTACTTTCAGAAATTCAACACAAAACAGAGTGTCTTTTTGTAACACGAGAAACATCATGAGAAACATCATGATATCTACACTATGATAGCCATAAAGACACCCATTCTGAATGTATCACAGCAAAAGCAGTTTGTTCCATGAAGCTCACAGCCCACACTCAATAGAAGGGGGCAAATCCTCACCAGCCTGCCCTCCAGACTAACCTCTTCTGCGATGGCTGCCCCACTGGGATCACCTTGTCCTCATAGAACCTCTTCATGGCAAACCGGTCCAGAGCTTGGTCTGCACTGTGGAATAAAGAAAAGTGTTTGGCACAGACATATTCAATGGGAAAAGGGGAAACATTCCTAGCTGAGCTGGGGGCAGAGGGTGAGAGGGGCCCCAAGTAAGGAGAGGTTTCTGCTTTCTTCCCCAATAACTGATATAGGGAATTTCGATAGGGATTTCAGGCTGCAATCCCAGGTCAGCTAACATGCTGCCCTCCATATGTTGCTGGAGTCCTTTGACCCTTGCCTATTGGTCATGCTGAGTGGGGCTGATGGGAACTGCGGTCCAACAACATACAGAGGGCACAACGTTGGCTATACACACCCAAGTGGGAACAAATCCAATTGAATTCCGTGGGGGTTCTGAATAGACCTGCATGGGATGGGTTATCATGCTGCCAAATGTTTGGTTTCAAATTAGAAATGCTAACATTTCCAGGCATCCTATCAATAAGTTAATTGACTGTATTGATGCAATGAGTCAATTGAGGTACTGATGCAATAAGCCAATCCTCAGTAGAGCAATGCATCTTCATATATCACAGCTTTATGTTTCTTTCTCCAGTGTAGTGCGTATATAATACTGTCACTTATTGGAGATTCTGCCTCAACTTGTACAGCAGGAAATGTGATATCAGCCTAACTATAACAAACTTTTTTCTTTCCACTGACCCCTCTGGGACCAAAAAATTGAGACCCAGAAGATCAAAGCTTCTGCACCCCAACTCAGCAGCCCCAGTGCATGTTTTCATCCCTCTTTGTTGGCCTTGCCCTCCAGTCACTCTCTCTGGCCACCTCCCTTCAAGCTCATACCCTGGAGAATTGGCCACCAGGAAGCTTCACTGGGGCCCTTCGCTCCCATATAAACCAAACAGAAAGGCTTTCTCCAGAAGTCAAAGCACTGTGGGAAACTTCTCCCACTCACAGAAGAATGGCCAGACAAGAGCTATTTCCCGTTCGGTATTTTGTGTTCTATAGAACAGCATCACAGAAGTGCATATAATCACCACCAGCTTTGATGTGACACGAGAGCACGATTGGAGTGCCTGTATTAGGATGGGTGATCTGGGACTTTGCTTCAGGAAAGTACATTCCAAGGTTGTTTTCTGGACTGCTATGATCAAAATAGACATGCTAAAGTTGCAGAGACTCCAGAATAGCCTGTTCCCTCTTCCACTTTACCTCTCACCACTAAAACTACGGTCTTCCCTACCCCTCATGCAACACAGCATGAGGCTCTCTTACCTGGCTGAAATGTTGCTGTAGTGCATGTAGGCAGCAATGACTACTCCTGTCCGGCCTCTGTTCCCCTGCAGAAGACATAAGCAAAACAAGTGGTTTAGAGTGAGCAGTAAGAAAGTCTTGTAAAAGAGAAAACAGCTATCCATTTCCACTAAAAGGTCTGATCTCTCCAAAGTGAATAAAACAACAATATCCATTCCATGTCGGTTTTGCCTATGTACACTTATTTCCACATCACTCTGCATTCTTTTTATTTAAAAAGTCACACCAAAAGTTGCATTTAAATACCTATTTTAAAAATGTGTTTTCTCTCAAAATTTGCAAATGTAACTTGCTACATTTTTGCTCCAAGAACTCTGTCAAAACATTCAGGAAACATGAAAGGCTGTGGGTAATTAAGTTCCAATCTACATGTTGGTCCGGAAGGTCCAAATCAGGTCAATTCATATCGGCATTTGCAAAGGTTTAATTTCTCAAGCATTCCATGGAACAATGTCCTACTGATATGTCCAGGCTTTTGAGAGGAGCAGGCTCCATTCAGACCAGGCAGCCTATTACTGGAAATTAAAAGAATCAAAGGTTATGTTGGCTGGCAGGGAGAAACCGGCTGGTTGATTCCGCTTCACTCTCGATTACTCCTTACAATGCATTTTCCACCAGGAAGGAAAGACTGGTCAATAGATGTCGCTGTTCCCTTTGACACCAATTGACCTGTGGGGAATCTAGAGAGCTCTGATTTTGCAGCATCCTCTCATAAACCCAATCTCCACGTTGTGAAGAAAAGGCTTTTCAGAGGAAACTGGTGCACCCACTGTCACACCTCAAAACACAAATTGCTCAATGTCTAACCAGGGAACTATTTTAAAATGAGAAAGCTGATGTATTACAGTGGCTAATGGAGATCTGTGCATACCTATCTGCTTCACCCTGAAGCCATTGGGTATTATGTTTATTATTTCTATCTATAGTCCAGTCTTCCTCCCAACGGAGCCCAGGGACACCCCCACCCACCCAATCCAGCCCTTGCACTGCCTTTCCAAAGCCAGGTAAGGGAAATGTCAGGCTTTGGAAGGAGGTACAAAGCTCTGGCAGGGTCCCAGAATCCTCCCACCTCCTTCCCAAAGCTGGGAAACACTAACTAGGCTTTGGGAAGGAGGAGTGGACTCTAGGACCCTATCAGAGCCCTCACACCTCTTTCCCAAAACCCAGCACTTCGCTGGAAGGCAGCGCAAGGGTCAAATGTTGCTGAGGGCCCTTGGGCCATGTATTGGACCACCCTGACCTGGAGGGTACCACATAAGCTAGCTGTGTTTCAAACAATTTTCTCTCAATTCAACTCCAGTGCTGGAAGCTTGAAAGGAACAGTGGTGACAAGGAAGTACATTGGGGAGAAGTTAGCACCAACATCCCTCATCTATGCACTCTGTTTCAATTTTTAAAATGGGCTTCACCCCAATCCTGCTCCATAGGCAAGCTGGGCAGATTCACAAATAAGCATGGCTGCCCTGTTGCATCTAGTATGACTCTGAATCTGTTGTCAGGGTCTGTTTTGTTTTATCCGTTGTACTTAAAACTGCGCACAGAGTGTGTTTTGATCAATCCAAAGCAGGTTACATCATAAAAACACAGTAACATTCAATACAATACAGCAAAAACATAAAAAGGGACCAAACTCATAAATAAGCACTGAAATAAAAACTGAAGTGGCAGATAAATTGCATCGCACACCCAAATGGCCTGGGGAAAACAATAACCTTGCTGGATTGATTTGGTTTTAAGATCCTGGTTAATAAATTGGCATTAAGTCATATTTCCCCATTTTAGACATGATGTGCAACTGCAATGTAAACTGACCAGGATCAAGGGAGAGAAAGGGAGAGAAAAATGTGCAGGCCCCACAGACTTTCATGGCTTAATTGTGGTTTTTAAACCCAGGAAAATCACATCTGAAAAAGCCATCAGAGTTGGATGTCATCATCATACTCATGGCACCTCATTCTAAAAATCTCAAGCAATCTCTCCAAAGAGGTTCCATGCAGATTTCAGAACAAAGGAGGACTACACCACCAACAGTAGAAATCCAAAGGCAGTAGAAAGCCCCAAACTATCAGCTAAAAGGTATTTGATTGATCTTCCATAGTTATCTGATGCATATCAAATCCATATGCATTTTCATCACAGTCTAGATAGTGATTTATAAAGATATGCTTCCTTCTCCTTTCACAACTTGCTAAATACCTAATCCCCATCCAACTCCCATCTTTACTCCCATACTATCCTTCCAATACTCTTATACCCATTATACTTTCTGATTCCCATTACAGGCATAGAAGAAAACTGCTTCCTTTTTCCACTGCTTGCATTTCTGACTGAAGTTTAATGATCTGAACAAAAGATCAAGAGTCCTTTTGTAAGCAACAACACTCTCCCATCCTCATACATAAGCAATGAAAGGAATAAAATGTCCAAATATAACAACAATGCAAATATAATCATTAATGCAATACCAGCAGCGTCAGGGCTGGTCCTACCACTAGGCAGAGAAAGACAGATGATGAGGGCAGGGAGGTGCTGCAGGAGAGATCTGTGTGCAGGAGAGATCTGTGTGCACCACACAGCCTGCATGGGCCTTCTGTGAAGCCATTCTACTACCCTCAGCTGCCATGGAGAAATAAAATTCAATTGCCAGTCCGGCCATGTGTGTTGGTCATAGGCTTGCTAAAGGGAGGGTGGAATTTCTTTCCCATTTGCTACTAGGCCAGGTTGCACTAATGAACAAAACCCCTGCAAAAGTTAGGCAATGGATACCTTAAAGCTTGCTTGACCCTGTATGTCCTAAGCCAATCACTGAGATGATCTGGAGGAGCGTATTAATGGTCTCCCATAGACCAGAAGCACAAATTATGGCAATGAGGACACATGCCTTCCAATGTAGTAGGCCCAGTTCTAGGGAATTCCTTCCCATTAAAAATCAGGTGGGCACTATCCCTGGTAAGTTTCAGATGCCAGGTTAAAATGTTGTTGTTGTTGTTGTTGTTGTTGTTGTTGTTGTTGTTGTTGTTGTTGTTGTTTATTGAATTTTTATTCCGCCCTATAACCGGAGGTCTCAGGGCGGTTCACAGAATAAAATCAGAATATAAAACCAGAAAGTATATAATCAAAATAAAAACAACCAAATAACCCCCACACACCCCAAAACACACACACACACACACAGAAGTGAAAAATAAATGGCTGTCATTCACACAGCCACCTATCCTGTCCTTTCCTACTAAGCAGAGGAGGGAACCACATGGAAACTTTGCAGGGAAAACTCCTTCGCTTCTCTCTCACCTTATTATGCAGAACCACCACATTGTGAGGATCAGCATTGAGCCACGTATCCATGGCCTTGCAGATGCTGCATATCTTCTCAAGGGCAGGTGTGTGTAAGTCGGGCCATCCGAAATCCAGCACCTGTGGCAGAAGGAGAGCGGAGGTTTCCAAGCAAGAGGTAGATGAAGAAGAAAGGAAACTGTTAAAGAAGATGAAGATCCCTCCCCTGGTACACTTTTGGTTAGATGTTCCTATTGCACAAAGGTATCCTAGTTTTAAAGGCAGGATGAGGCTAGCCCAATTCAGGCACAAGATTCTGAGGCAGCATGAGAGGACAACAAATTCCCATAGTACTTCATGGCATAATCCACTTTACAGAGTTTTGAGGCTGGGTTTATATGGAAAGTTCATAGCTGCCAAGTTTTCCCTTTTCTTGCGAGGAAGCCTATTCAGCATAATGGAAAATCCCTTTAAAAAAGGGATAACTTGGCAGCTATGAAAGTTGGGGAGCTCTGAGCACATTCCTTAAGAACATCTCAAGAGCTTCCAGCAGAACTTTGCAAAGGCCATACTTTGCAAAGGCATACAGAACTACCAATGCTAACAACCTTCATTTGATGAATAATTGTCCATCCTACAATATGTGTGCATAAAGGTAAAAGGTAAAGGGACCCCTGACCATTAGGTCCAGTCGTGACCGACTCTGGGGTTGCGCGCTCATCTCGCATTATTGGCCGAGGGAGCCGGCGTATAGCTTCCAGGTCATGTGGCCAGCATGACAAAGCCGCTTCTGGCAAACCAGAGCAGCACATGAAAACGCCGTTTACCTTCCCGCTGTAGCGGTTCCTATTTATCTACTTGCATTTTGACGTGCTTTCGAACTGCTAGGTTGGCAGGAGCTGGGACCAAGCAACGGGAGCTCACCCCGTCACAGGGATTTGAATCGCCGACCTTCTGATCAGCAAGCCCTAGGCTCAGTGGTTTAACCACAGCGCCACCTGGGTCCCTGTGTAATGTGTGCATACTCATATGCTGACTACAAGCATGACTGCCTCTGCCAGGAGCTCACAAGGCAAGCCACTATTATCTCAGCCTCGGCTTCTACCCTGCTCTGAAACAGGGGGATATTGACCTACTGTGCAGGGTTGTTCTAAAGATTGCTTAGATGAAGTACTTTGAACACCATCAAAAGCTTATATACGGTAAATGCTAGATTGCATTCAGATCCCAATTTCCAATACTTGTATCTCATCTTTTTGCTTTGCTGTGATTTCTGACCAGTGAAGCTAGAGCCTTTGCTTGCAGAAGGAAACCACTTCCTATCTCTGTCCCAGAAATTTCTAGGAGGTTGCTATTTTCCCCTGGCTCCCCGCCTGACTACAACTTGCCAACCTAGCGATATCAACCTGCTGCCACTGTCCTTTGATACATGTTGTGGCAAACCTACAACATTAGCTGTTCCTTCAGAGCAGAGAGGCAGGCGAAGTATTTCAGCCCTGTGCCTGGCTTTGGATGGATGAACAGCTTCTTTGGCAACCAAAGACAGCAGCAGCATGGTTGGATTAGTGGACAAAACAAACATGCAGAGAGAAGTACACATACAAAAGGCTTAAGGAGCAGCGCATTAGAGGGAACTCCAAAAAGCAGAACAGGAACAACTCAGGCAGTCCCCTCTGAGACTAAAGCCTAGAGCCAAAAACTACATACAACTGAGGGGAAGTAGATCTGGGGGTTGAACTGTAGCATGTTTAGGTTCATAGAGTTATATACAGTAGCTGGAAGGGACCCTGGGTATCATCGGGAGAGTTTTCTTCCCCAGCCTGCCATAGATATCACCCTTTCCACCAAAAAACATGATTCTCCATCTTACCTTGGAATGGAGCTTGCTGATGTCATGCCTCTTCTCTGACAGGTTAAAAAGCTAGTGGATGGGAAAGAAATAAAGCAGGTTAGATGAGTTGGTTGATGAGGTGGAGGCCCGTGGGCAACAATATGATAGGAAACTGAATGGGAGCATCAACTACAAGATACCAAGGCTATGACATGTTTCTCCCCCACCACCACCACAAACACACACATGCACATGTGCTTCCTCTTCCTAGAATTGCAAGCATGAGCTGTAAATCATCATCATCATCATCATCATCATCTCCATGTGCTGCTTAGGCACCCATATATTTCCTGCAATTTACTGGAATGGAAAATGAAATGGATTTGAGAATGAGGTGGGCTTTCGGGATTTTGAAGCCGCCAGCATTACGTTAACAACAAAAATGAGTAGCATTCAAGTAAGGTTTGCTCAGAGTAAACCCATTGCCATTAATGAACATAACTAAGTCTACTTTGAGTAAATCCTAGTTGAATACCACCCAGTGGACAGAATCAGCAGTGTTGTCTATGGTGAAAGGGGTTTAGAGATGTTGTGACACAAAACCACAATGAAATTTTTAAAAGTAGAAATCAGAAAAGAAGGGTTTCATCAATGACCAGGAAAATGAGTTAGGTCTCTAGACCAATTACAAAAGAAAGTCTAGACTTCTTTGATATGGTGCATTCGGGGGAAATAGAATACAGCTAATGATGTCAGAATCCAATGCTCACAGAATGCAGTTGCTCCCAGCATTTTTCTGAAGACAGTAAAAATGAATTAAAATATCCCACACTTATTACCAGGTAACTGTCCCCATGCTTGGATTTCAGCATCTGTGCCACCTCCTTCAGGTTGCTAGAGAAGGTCTGCTCCTCCGACAAACTTGCAAAGTTGACTGCAATGATCCGTTCTGTGACATACACCAGGTCCAGTTCACAAGTATCCTCCATGGCCTGGTTTAGGCTCAAGCTCCTAGGGCAAAGAGAAGCAACTAAACCGTCAATGGCAGAGAGGTATAAAGATAAGTGCCCACTATCTGCCCTTTCCAGAAACCATTGGATACATTTTCCCCCAGCAGGCCTTCCCAAAATGGGTCTTTGACATGAGTATCTGTTCTGTATTGTGTTAGTTTTATTTGAAATACATCAGCTGTTTTCCCCCAGTTTTTTTTGTTTATTGCACATCATCATGACACAATTGTGTGGAGGGTGATTAATAAATTACTATTATTAGCAGTAATAAATACACAAACTTGTTTCACTTTGCTTCTGCTGACAACTTTAGAGGACGTTCACAGGGTGTTTCAAGTGGGCTTCTGAACGTTTTTCAAAGTGCAGTTGTTCCATGGAGATTTTAATTAAATCATCATGTGTGCTTATGAACATTTATTAGGAATAAGGCAATACTGTGGCTCCCAGGAAGAGAGACACCATTCTCAACATTCTCTTTGAGATTTTCTTTCACTGGAATACTGCGCGGCAGAATATGGTTCCATCGTGCAGGATGACCGGTGCAAAATGCGGAGAATGAAATCTGTGAGACAGCTGTGAGAATAATTCCAACCAAGGAATACAGCACCATGAAGAAGTATTGTTGCATAATGTCTATAAGTGCGTGTGTGTTTGGAGAAGGGGGAGCATTTAAGCCAAACACTGGATGTCAGCACTGACACCATGTAACACAAGCATGGGGCCAACACAGAAACACATTTTCCAGCTTTTAACAAGCATCCTGAATTAAGAAACCCTTTGTCCAAATTTTTTTTGTAGATTCATGGGGAAAGTAGAACAAAAACAAGCGCTGCCCTTTTGTGCAGGATGTTAATATGCACCCTGAAAATACTGTTCTGGCAATAATGTAAATAGGGAACAAAAACTGTCATTGCACCCTATTCAAGAGTGAGCCAGTAAGTGCTCTTTCTAAGAAGAAGCATGGGTGCACATGCAATGGTTGCCTCCAGCATCAGAGGCAACATGCTAGTTACTGGGAGAAAACAGCAGAGGAGAGTGATTGCCCTTTGGGGCTCCCAAGAGACATGCTGTTGGCCACTATAGGAAACATGATGCTGAACTAGACAGGCCTTTGGCCTGATCTCTTAGTGCTCTTATTATATTCTTAAAGTTACCCCTTTCAGTTCCAGTTACTACTCCTTGCCTTTCAGCTGGGAGCCATGCACAACACATCCTAAATTTCTGTGCCTTTAAATGAGAACAAAGCAGTATAACAGTGGATCTGAACACATGAACTAACATGTCAAATAACTATCTGGGGAAAACCCTACCCTTGTTTTAAAAAAAAGAAAAGAAAAGTGTATTAGCTTTCGCAGATAAGTATCTTGAACATGTGTTATCAATTTTAAGCAAGGCAGATCTATCCATGGAAATAATGGAGGCAGTTTTGCATGTCCCTAATTATGAATGGAGCAGTGTAAGAACACAAGGAGAGCCCTGCTGGATCAGGCCACAGGTCCATTTAGACCAGCATCCTGTTCTCACACTGGCCAAGCAGATGCCTGTGGGAAACCTGAACACAGCTGCGCTCCCCCCACTTGTGATTCTTGGTCTTTTGAGTTTCACAAGAAAGACTCTCCATGAAGTACTCTCATCAAACACTGAGCCTTACCTTGAGGGTTTACGTCGCGCCTGGATAATTTTGGGGGACTTTGCGAACACCTAATAAAACGAGAGTGACAAAAGGGTGGGAAAGCATGTTACTGCAGTACGTTGCTTAATCGTACAGTGACGCATTCAGCAGAAATGGAAGCAACTGGGTCTCCTCCTGCCTAGCTTATGAGCCTGACCTGATCTGGAAAATATCACTTTAAGGTGGCCTGATCAAAGATATTTTCTGCTCCCTTCCCCCCACAAAATATCCCTGTTATAGACATTTCACAGAAGCTCATTCTGGAACATCTGCATTTAAGGTTCTGGAGTTTCAGTTAGACTACAACCTCCTCCTTTCCCCACTTCTCAGGTATTTGAATAGCCTTCAGTACTGCACCCTGCATTCCATCAATGTTTACTTCACTGAAGCTCACCAATGGAGCAAATTAAGGATCTTTTTCCATTTTACAGCTCGGCAAATGAAATCCAGAGCATGCCCCTCAAAAAAAGGAGGGGGGAGTGAGCTTGGCAAGCAAGATACACAAGTTAAATTAATCATTTTTTTACGGTCACTTTCCAATATTGCTCCATGGAAGGAAAAGGATACATCAGATTCATGCCCCAAGAATACTTACAGCTGGCCCAACTTGACCTGGAAGTTAGCTCTGTGCTAAAATGTATTTATATGTCAAAGGCTGATTCCATGAATTCCAGGGCTCCAGGTTAATGGCACAAGGATCCAAAGTGGGGGTGGCACAATTGGCAGATTGTGCCTCACACCTAGTATGACGGAAGCCAAGGAACTGTATGATGCTTTTCAAGGTTGCAAATGTTCCCTAAATTGGCAGCTGTATTGATAGGCAAAGTAAGAGGTGGGCTCCAGCATGCTCAGTCATGGCAGATGCTGCCACACACCTCTCAAATGATGCACCATAATCATTTGAGGCAACCAATGTATCTTGTGTTGGTCTCAGTGAAGACTGAAAGTGCTTGCTCCTTCACAAACAGTGCAGCTACTCAGTCTTGGAGGGATGATTTCCACAGGTCTGATCCCATAGCTACTCCCTCTTCAATCAAGGAGCAAGTGCTTTGAGGCAACACACAGATATCTAACAAGCTAACTGGCAGGCTACCTGATAGCACCGTTATTTTCTCTGGACTACCTCTCTAAATCCGTACGGTTGTGACCACCCACAGTTTTGAGAGTATAGCCAGAAGGTACTTTTCATAGCTTGTTGTGGGTTGAAATAAGAACTACGCTTCAGGTCAAGTATCACCACACAGCTCCTCTACTGTAAAGATTATCAAAATTTCAAGACAGAAGAGCCACTGTGAAATCGTAGTGTCTGAAATGAAGAGCATCCACTAGGATCTATGGAGCAGCGATGTGTTATGAAATAAATAAGGAACAATAATTCTTTATTTCCCAACATATCCCCCTGGTCTCCCTCGCCTCCTCCTGTTTTGAAATGAGGGGTGGCGGAAGACATAATTTACTGGTGACAACTGAGCTCTGCAGAGAGTTAAGAGATCCTTTGGCAGTTCAACAGCCTCTCAATACAGCCCAATCCTGACAGCTGTAGTGGTGAAACAAAAGATCATGTAGCACTTATTGGTGGGCAAGGATCTAAGTACAAAAGCCCCATGAGGAAAGAGCAAACAGGGAGATGAAAGCAAACAGGAAGTAAGGAGGCTGGAGAAGAGCTGTGAAATAAGAGTAGACACTATCTTAACCTGCACAGCTAATGGATACATGTAAGGTGAACGGCGGGGGGTGATTTCTGTTGGGGCTGTTCTCTGTGCATGTGTTTTCCTAGAGGAAAGAATAGCTCATATCAATATGAAAATCTGCTGTTGCTCGGTACCTGTGCATCAGTTTGCATGTTGTAAGTGATAGTCCTGTGTCTCCATCCACAACATTCTTTAAAATTCTACTTTTGAAATATCCCATATCCTAATGGCACTGTTACATGTGCCACATAATACTTGCTCTGCACTTGGAAGAAATAAACCTTTCAGTGTGGCAGCACCTATACTTTAGAAGTCCCTTCCTCTTGAAATCAGGCAGGCACCTTTGTTGTGTTTCCCCAGGGCCTTTCCTTTAGGCAAGCCCATCAAGACATGTAAAAGTTGCATATGTTTTATAACTGTTGACTTTACCAACCAATGACACAATCCTCTCGCCATATGGGGGAGCTCTGTGATTGCTCCTGTCACAATCAAGGGCTGTTTAGGATAGAAACGGCCATATGACTCTGCAGAAGCCCAAGGCGAGATATGTCTCTTCCATTAAATCTCAAACTAACAGCAAGCCTCATGCTCTTTTCCTCTGCAGAGACTCTGCCCCTCCACCAAAAAGAAGGAAAGAAAGATGGAGATAGGGAGTCTATGCATATTGGACAGAGGAGGAGAAAAACCACCTACCCCTTTTCCCTCTGATAATTTTCAAGCTCAAAATCAGTCTTGCCCAGTTGTTTTCTTTGGGGGTTTTTTACCCATGGTTTTAACCTATAGTGGAAAAAGTACCCAGGCATTTTTAAAGAGGCTACTATTTGGGACTTTAGCTGTGTTGTTGTTGTTGTTGTTGTTGTTGTTGTTGTTGTTGTTGTTGTTGTTGTTGTTGTTGTGTGACGGCTGATATATTGGTTTTCTGATGGGTTATGTTTTGCTTTTATTGAATGTGAAAATTATTTCTAATTGTTCTTATTGTGCACTATCCTGGGATCTGTTTCAATGAAGCCTTAAAAAAAAGTGATATAGGCATAAGCATAGCCAAGTAAATAAAAACACTTAGCTAACTGACCAATTATGTGGCAGATAGCTCGGTTCTGCTCCCCCAACATTGATCCTCCCCCTGCCCATATAAATCCTGGCTATGCCCATGGATCTGGGGACCCTGTTTCTCATCCTTCACAGGTGAAAGAGCAGACTGCTTCACCTGCAGTGCTACACAGCCCAGGCTGATTTTGCTTCTTCTACTTTAGCAGAGGGAAAGGAGCACAGAGCACCACACAATGCCTTGACTGCAGTTTGAATTCCTTGGTCCTACTAGCAGAGATAATTGGCTAATTAGCAGCCGGGGTTTACAAATACATGGGGGGATCAAGGCCCTAACAAGGATCATTAGGAGACTATTTATCAAGCTGGACAGAACAAAAGCCACCAGGGATTGAACAGGAGGAGAACTGCAGGAAGTAATTTAAAGGCTGTGTTGAGTTTCATTTTCTCGAAAGTCAGTCAAGATAATAGCAGCGGCTTGGAAGGCTGGTGGACTAGATGCAAGGCCAGTTTTACTGCACAAGCACATAGGCTGCAATCACTACCATGAAGATACGGAAGAGCCCTTTTCCAGTCAAGGTATTTGCTCCAATTCAATTACAGTAAATTTCCACAGGACGGAATCTGCTAGACTTCGTCACATCTGTTCAGTTAAGACAGGTCAGGGCTTCTGTCCATCACTGAAGGTAAGAAAAGCTATGGGGTGCTAGGATCACCTATAATTTATCTGTGGTGTCAAGGGAATATCTGCTAGGCAGGTTTTCAGGCACTGTCTTGCCACAGCTATGTCAGCGTTGTGGCAGGACAAACTGTTCTAGGGCTGAATATTCCCATATTCAGAAGACATAATTTAAATGTTCCCAAGGTTAGATCACGGCTAACTATGGGGATGGCTTTAGTACATGCACTGCATTGTGCCCGGCACGATCAGCACCATGGACAACTGTGGGGTGTGTATGAGGGAAAGTGTTCACCACACATGTTTAATGCGCATCATTTCTGTGCAAGCCGTGAATGGCTTCATTCACTCCACTATCACCCGAAACTAGTAATTTAGATCTCAGTGTTGCCAAGTGTAGCATTCCAGAAGATGAATCACAACCACTCCTTTTAACAAATGACCTGCCGGTTAACCAACTTCTATTAGATGGAAATTTGGCTTAGTTTTGGACAATACATTAGTGTTTAGTTCACCTTCTATATACACACACTGGGTTGCTCTAACAACTGGGGAGCCCCAAAGGTATGTTCTCCATTTGGCACATGTGGCTATTTTCCCCAAACCACATCCACCTTCCCCACACCTGGCATTATAGGTGACATCAGGTGTGGTACAGGCAGAGGCACAGCTGGTGGGCAGATCCCAGCAGAAAGCAGGACCAAACTCTCTGCCCATCGGCTGATGCATGGGGATGTTTTCCTCTGTCTGAATCCTCCACAAGGCAGATTTGAACCCCCTGCCCCTCAGTGGATGCACAGGGGCCAAAAGGGTAACCAACCCAGACCAATTGTGCAATAGCCATTGTTTCTTCATGTGTAAGATGCTGCACACTACAGAGAAGTGAAATAGTTTGTGTTCACAAACAGGGCATGCAGTCTTGATAAACCTTTTTAATCGAGGGGTTCATTAATTGGGGAGGGGCTAGAAAGTGCAGATAGATTATGAAAGCAGACTTTGCCCTAACGTAAAGGGGGGGTATGCTGCCCTAGATGGCTAAATTCGCTTGCAGCATCAGAATTTTGGAAAGGTGAGAGTAGAACACACTAACCTTCGCTACGGTAAAGGTAAAGGTAAAGAGACCCCTGACCATTAGGTCCAGTCGCGGACGACTCTGGGGTTGCGGCACTCATCTCGCGTTACTGGCCAAGGGAGCCAGAGTACAGCTTCCAGGTCATGTGGCCAGCATGACTAAGCCGTTTCTGGCAAACCAGAGCAGTGCACAGAATCACCGTTTACCTTCCCACCGGAGCGGTACCTATTTAGCTACTTGCACTTTGACGTGCTTTCGAACTGCTAGGTTGGCAGGTACTACTGATATATTGCTCTAAGATGATATCCTAACTACTTTTCCAAGATTTTCCAGGATATTAAAAAGTGACAATTTCAAAGTACCCAGAATAACTGGAAAGACTAGTTTGGCACGCACACACACACACACACACACACACACACACTGAACAATCAGTGTAAAGGACAACCACCATATAAATCTGGCCTGTTTGGCTCAGTGTTACATGCAAGTGAGGGCAAAGTCATGCCGGAGCATGCTACAGAACTTTGGATGCAGGGAATTTAACAGCCCCATTATAACTACTGTATATTGGAGCAGCCCAGCAATAAGGTTTACAGAGCAGAAAACATCACACTATGCAACAAAAAGGTCTTCCCCAAGCCATTAGAACTGAACTCTGGCTCGCCTTGGCTTGGGCCTTGACGGAACAGAACGCCAGGAGGAAATGTGTGAGTTGTACGAGCAGGAAGTTTCTATTTGTGCACCATTCCCATGGCCTCAAAAATTCCATATGTGCTCGATTTGTTTGGTGACTTTGTGACCTCATCTGAAACACTAAGTGGGGGTTCTAATTAAAGAAAGATCTGACTGAGAGGAAAATATACATTCACACCTTGTTTGTTTTAGTATCTTCAGTTAAAAGCATTTGTTAAAGGTTTTAGTAAATAAAACTCTCGTCCCAAGGTGGCTCCACAATCCCATGACCATGGTGAGTTTGCAGAGCTCAGATCTGACCACCTACTGCTGCTGAATTATAGGGTCCCAGTAATGGAAATGCCAATTGAGGGAACAAGCACAAAGCAGCATGCTGAACCTAAAGATGGTCATTATGGGTTTGTCTTTGACTACATGTGTTATACCAGAGAGGTGGGGAAGTTCTGGCCTGTGGGCTATATTTGGCCCAGCAAAGGTCCCAATTTGGCCTGCAAGGCCACTTTCCTTGGCCATTAGGTGTGCCCACCTACATCACACCTAATGTCATATCTACTGTCTGGTATGGGGCACGTACAGATTCATCTACATCAGCTCTTCGCTGAAGTTCCCCATTCAGAACATGACTGTATGGCTGATCCCCACAGAAAACAGGGTTGAAGCTCCTGCCCCTTCAACTGATGGGCAGTGAGTTCAAGCCTGCTCAGTTGGCTTCACAGCCGAGTTCCCCATGGAGAACTTGATCACACAGTTAATCTCAACAGAAAGCAGTTTTGCCTGCCTATTCTTGGTGATTGGGAAGCGTTGAGTACAGAGCTTGCAAAGCACTTTGCACAGTGATTCCCAAACACTCAACAGCTAGCTCAGGCATAGGCAAACTCGGCCCTCCAGATGTTTTGGGACTACAACTCCCATCATCCCTGACAACTGGTCCTGTTAGCTAGGGATGATGGGAGTTGTAGTCCCAAAATATCTGGAGAGCCGAGTTTGTCTATGCCTGAGCTAGCTGTTGTTTGGGAAGTGCTTTGAAAGCCCTTATGCTCAATGGTTCCCAAGTGCCAAGCAAAGGGTTGGCCAAGCTTCGTGTGCTGTGGTTGCCATGTGGCCAACAACAAGCTGGCTGTCAGATGCTTTGGAAGTGCTGTGCATGGGATTTGACAGGGGGGCATGGCAAAAACAAACAAACCTGCCCATGGTGTCGATGGTGTCCCACGCATCTGTCAAAGTGGATCTGTAGAGGGTAGGGGCAGATAAGGATCTGGCCCACCAAGCAAAAATGGTGGCCCACCGCTAGTGCAGCTGACCCACTCCTGAAACAATTCAGATCTCTAACATCCAGTGAGAAATTCAGATGAAGACAATTTTAGAAGGCAGTCAGAAGTCTCCCATCCTCTCTCCCACATGCACTCCTGCAAAATTATCCTTCACACATATGCAGACACAGAGGAGGAACCATTTTCCCTCATACACATTCACACAGAGAGACACAGAAAACTAACACACACACAATAAAACACACATACACATTAGCAAACTCCCTCAAATGCACATACACGTTTAAACCACCTGTCCCATGTAGAAAAATTTTACACACACACACACCCCATACACACCACCTAACCAGACTAGGAATTGAATCTTACTTCAACACTGGTAAAAGGACAGTGTCCTTTACCACACCTGAAGCAGCAGGCTAGCGTAAGGGGTGCAGGTTAGCCCACAAAGCACAGACAGTTCTGCCCTCCAACAGCTCACCATCACTTTCACTTTCCCCTCCTCAGTATCTGCTGCCTGAGATAGGGCGGTTCTGTTTATATCTCAGGAGGGAAGGTATGTACTTTTGCTTTGAGGGGGGGGGTCCCTGCTTTGGCTAAAGACGAAAGCACATCTAGGTTACTGTGCAGCCTCCCCTCAGCCAAGTGGATTCATGCAGGCAGGGTGGCATGCAGGTATCATCACACATTAATGAATCATAGAATCATAGAATCATAGAATCATAGAGTTGGAAGAGACCACAAGGGCCATCCAGTCCAACCCCCTGCCAAGCAGGAAACACCATCAAAGCATTCCTGACAGATGGCTGTCAAGCCTCTGCTTAAAGACCTCCAAAGAAGGAGACTCCACCACACTCCTTGGCAGCAAATTCCACTGCCGAACAGCTCTTACTGTCAGGAAGTTCTTCCTAATGTTTAGGTGGAATTTTCTTTCTTGTAGTTTGAATCCGTTGCTCCGTGTCCGCTTCTCTGGAGCAGCAGAAAACAACCTTTCTCCCTCCTTTATATGACATCCTTTTATATATTTGAACATGGTTATCATATCACCCCTTAACCTTCTCTTCTCCAGGCTAAACATACCCAGCTCCCTAAGCCGTTCCTCATAAGGCATCGTTTCCAGGCCTTTGACCATTTTGGTTGCCCTCTTCTGGACACGTTCCAGCTTATCAGTATCCTTCTTGAACTGTGGTGCCCAGAACTGGACACAATACTCCAGGTGAGGTCTGACCAGAGCAGAATACAGTGGTACTATTACTTCCCTTGATCTAGATGCTATACTCCTATTGATGCAGCCCAGAATTGCATTGGCTTTTTTAGCTGCTGCATCACACTGCTGACTCATGTCAAGTTTGTGGTCAACCAAAACTCCTAGATCCTTTTCACATGTACTGCTCTCAAGCCAGGTGTCTCCCATCCTGTATCTGTGCCTTTCATTTTTTTTGCCCAAGTGTAGTACTTTACATTTCTCCTTGTTAAAATTCATCTTGTTTGCTTTGGCCCAGTTGTCTAATCTGTTAAGGTCATTCTGAAGTGTGATCCTGTCCTCTGGGGTGTTAGCCACCCCTCCCAACTTGGTGTCATCTGCAAACTTGCTCAGGATTCCCTCAAGCCCATCATCCAAGTCATTGATAAAGATGTTGAACAAGACTGGGCCCAAGACAGAACCCTGTGGCACCCCACTAGTCACTACTCTCCAGGATGAGGAGGAGCCATTGATGAGCACCCTTTGGGTTCGGTCAGTAAGCCAGCTACAAATCCACTGAATGGTAGCATTGTCTAGCCCACATTTTACCAGCTTCTTTACAAGAATATCATGGGGCACCTTGTCAAAGGCCTTGCTGAAATCAAGATAGGCTACATCCACAGCGTTCCCTTCATCTACCAGGCTTGTAATTCTGTCAAAAAATGAGATCAGATTAGTCTGACATGACTTATTTTTCAGGAACCCATGCTGACTTTTAGTGATCACAGAGTTTCTTTCTAGGTGCTCACAGACTGTTTGCTTAATGATCTGCTCTAGAATCTTTCCTGGTATTGATGTCAGGCTGACTGGGCGGTAATTGTTTGGGTCCTCTCTTTTCCCCTTTTTGAAAATAGGGACAACATTTGCCCTCCTCCAGTCTGCTGGAACTTCGCCTGTTCTCCAGGAATTTTCAAAGATTATTGCCAGTGGTTCTGAAATCACCTCTGCCAGTTCTTTTAATACTCTTGGATGTAGTTCATCTGGCCCTGGAGACTTGAATACATCTAAACTAGCCAAGTATTCTTGTACTACCTCCTTACTTATTCTGGGCTGTGTTTCCCCTGCTGAATCATCTGCTCCATATTCTTCAGGTCGGGCGTTGTTTTCTTTCTTGGAGAAGACTGAGGCAAAGAAGGCATTGAGGAGTTCTGCCCTTTCTCTGTCCCCTGTTTGCATTTCACCATCTTCTCCTCTGAGTGACCCCACTGTTTCCTTGTTTTTCCTTTTGCTACGGACATACCCATAAAAGCCCTTTTTGTTGCTTTTAACCTCTCTGGCGAGCCTGAGTTCATTCTGTGCTTTAGCTTTTCTGACTTTGTCTCTACACGTGCTGGCTATATGTTTGAATTCCTCTCTGGAGATTTCCCCCCTTTTCCATTTTTTGTACATATCCCTTTTAAATCTTAACTCAGTCAAAAGTTCTTTAGATAGCCAGCCTGGCTTCTTTAGGCACCTTCCATGTTTCCGTCTCATTGGTATTGCCTGAAGTTGTGCTTTTAATATCTCCCTTTTAACAAACTCCCAACCATCATGAACTCCCTTCCCTTTTAGTATTACTGTCCATGGGATTTCACCCAGCTTTTCCCTAAGTTTTCTGAAGTCGGCTTTTTTAAAGTCTAGAATTTGGACCTTAGTATGCTTGGTTGCTCCTTTCCGCTGGATAATAAACTCCAGAAGAGCATGGTCACTCCCACCTAATGATCCTGCCACTTCTACCCCACTAACCAAGTCATCACCATTGGTTAGGACCAGATCTAAAATGGCTGATCCTCTTGTTGCTTCTCCCACTTTCTGGACAATGAAGTTGTCTGCAAGGCCAGTGAGGAATCTGTTCGACCTTATGCTCTTGGCTGAGTTTGACATCCAACAAATATCAGGATAGTTGAAATCCCCCATTACTACTATCTCACTTCCTTTGGAATGCTTGGCCATCTGTTCCAGGAAGGCATCATCTGTGTCCTCAGTTTGGCTTGGGGATCTATAGTAAACTCCCACAATGAGGTCACTGTTGTTTTTCTCTCCCTTAATTTTGACCCAGATACTCTCAATTTGGCTTTGAAGTTTTAAATCCTGGATCTCTTCACAGGTATACATATCCCTAACATATAAAGCTACTCCTCCTCCTTTCCTGTTTGGTCTATTTCTCTTAAATAGATTGTATCCCTCTATTACTACATTCCAGTCATGAGACTCATCCCACCAGGTTTCAGTGATGCCTATTATGTCATATTTAGTTTGCTGTACCAAGAGCTCAAGTTCATCTTGTTTATTTCCCATGCTCTGTGCATTAGTATACAGACATTGAAGACCGTTGATCATTCCCCCATGTCTCTTATTTAAGGATATTTTCGTCCCACCACTAGGTCTGCATGCTGCTTGCTCCATTTGGTCCTTGACATTTGGATGATCATCTTCAGCATTTGATAGACTCCTACCTTCAGGACCACTGTCTCCCTCCCCCACATAAGTCAGTTTAAAGCCCTCCTGATGAGGTTTTTGAGTTTTGTGGCAAAAACATTCCTCCCAACTTTTGTGAGGTGCAGTCCATCACTTGCCAGAAGTCCATCTTCAAGAAACTGCAGACCGTGATCTAGGAATCCAAACCGTTCCTGTTTGCACCATTTGCGAAGCCAGTTGTTCACTTCCCCTATTTTTCCCTCTCTCCCTGGGCCATGTCGTTCAACTGGGAGGACAGAAGAGATGACAATTTGTGCATCTAATTGCTTCAACTTCCTGCCCAGAGCCTCATAATCATTTTTGATCTTCTGTAAGCTATGGCTTGCAGTGTCATTGGTTCCCACATGCACCAAAAGGAAGGGGTATTTGTCGGTGGGTTTTATGATTCCTTGCAGCCGTTCTGTTACATCTTTGATCTTGGCCCCAGGTAGACAGCACACCTCTCGAGACATCTTGTCAGGCCCACAGATCACTGCTTCTGTACCCCTCAGTAGGGAATCCCCAATCACCACTACACGCCTCTTCATGGGCTTGGTTGGGATACTTCTATGTGCTGTCCCTTCCAAGGTTACCTGCATATTTCCAGAAGACTGACTTGGTTGCTCGTCTTCATATTCCTCATCAACTGTGATGAGGGAGAGATCCTCAGGTGGAGTCTGTTCCTCGTCTTCCATGAGCACTTCAAAACGGTTGTGTAATTCTAAGCACTCAGAGCGATCCCTGGGCCTTCTACTTCTATGAGTCACGTTCCTCCATACATCTGGCTGCTGTGTTGGGGAACTGACCTCCTCCTCAGGGAGATCCCCTGTCTCCTCCTTGGTGCAGACAGTGTGCTCTGCTGCATCCAAGAAAAGCTCCAGTTCTTTAATTCTCTGGAGCGTAGATACACGCCCCTGAAGCTGCTGCACCTTCTCTTCCAGAAGGGCAACCTTGTTTTCTAGTAGGGCAACCAACTTACAATTGTTGCAGGTGTAGCTACCCACATCCTTTGGCAAGAAAACAAACATTGCACAGGAATTGCAGGTGACAATGGTTGTTCCCTCCACCTCCATCTTGAAAACCTTGAGGTCAAGGGGGAAAGAGGAAGAGGCCTAGGTCCCCCCTAACAAACGTATGAGACTTGCTGCTATCCAAGCTCTGACTAGCTCCGCCCACAGCTAATCACCTGAACTTCCTGACTCACACTTCTAGGTGAAAGGTCACAGCCAGAAACAAACAAGGTCACAGCCAGAAACAAACACCCACACAAGCCTGGACAGTCACCCAAATCCAAGAGGCAGCAGCCCTAGAAAACCAGCACAAGCACACAAACAAGTAAGAAAACAAATAAGCACACAAACTTACTCACACACAGCCCCAAAAGACAAAACCACAAAACCTACAGAGTGTCTCCCAAGCTCAGCTCACCTTCTGCTCCTTCCTCAGTCACTGCACTCCAAGCTCTGACTAGCTCCGCCCACAGCTAATCACCTGAACTTCCTGACTCACACTTCTAGGTGAAAGGTCACAGCCAGAAACAAACAAGGTCACAGCCAGAAACAAACACCCACACAAGCCTGGACAGTCACCCAAATCCAAGAGGCAGCAGCCCTTCTGCTCCTTCCTCAGTCACTGCACTCCAAGCTCTGAATGGCTTGGCTTCAAGTGGCTGCACATGCCATTTGTAGGCACTGAAATGTCTCCAGGAAGTGCTCTTAAAGCTGATAAGCTGCCATTGTCTGTACCTGCCTTAATGGCTAAAACCGACACACACACGCACAGTGCATAACTTGTCCTTGCCTCAGCTCCCATTTATTACAACTGGTTAACTCTGAAACCTTATTCCTTTATATGCACACAGTGGATTCTCAACAAAAGAGAAGTCCAAGCAACATACCTGAATGCTGGATATAACTGCCAAAAGAATATTTTTAAGGCATTACTTGGCAGTGTGGGGGAGGTGCCGCCTCACACAGGCATTAAATGAAAAGTTTTACGCTGAATAACTTTGTCATTCTCCATCAGATCCTTATGAAATGCAGTTACTGACTACACCACAAAACAAGTAGATTCTCAGTGCCAAATAAATTTCGTATAGATTGGAAAAACCATTTTGATTATATGAGGTTTGGGATATTCAGACGTTAAAGTGATAATAAAACCTTGAAACACCATACTTCCCCCCTTTTGGTATCATCCGTAGACATGAGAACAAATTACTCCTGGCTCGTTGAGCCAGCTGGCTGTGATGAAGGGAGAAAGCAAGCTGCATACAGAACCAGATCTGGATTTTCTTCCATCAAAGCAGCACTCCATGATGCTGCTCAAAAGAGATGAGTGCTAGAACCATGTGCATTCAGTAACTGTAGTTGTTGTTGTTCACAAAACTCGTATAAAGATCTGATCCAAAGATTCCATCCTGCCCAGAGAGAACAGAGCTCAAGGCAAATCCCTATTTGGAGATGTTTAACTAATCCCCACCCTATTCCTATGTGCAAATCCAATTACAAGGCTTGGCATCTCCACCACAGCACGCACACACCCCTCCAACCCTAAACAAAGGCTTACCTTCGGGAGAGTAGCAGTTTTCCTAATCCATTTCCAGGGCATGGTGCCCACTCTTTCTTAAATCTCTCTCCAGAGCAATCCCTCTCTCCTCCCCAGAGCCTCAATCCAAGGAAGTCCACAAGAATAAAGGGACGGTGTTTGATTAAAGAGTGGCACAAGCCTGGCACGCAGCGGGCACCATGTTTGGCATGGTCAGTCTCTGGCGCTGCCGTTGGGTCCCTGTGGCTCACGATGCAACACACTAACCACAAACAGCTCTCCTGTTGTTGTTACTGCTGGTGGAAATGGAGCCCCACCTCTTCCTGAAATGCTCTCCCCAACACACACACACACACCACGAGGAAGAGTCAGGCAGATATCAGCTGATAGGAATAACAGCTTCCAGGCAAATTAAATGCTCAGCAAGCACCCTATCCAGAATTCAGGACCAGGCGGAAAAATGAAAGTGACAAATGATCCTTTTTAAAGGCTGGCACCCCACTTATTCTAGAGTGTTGCCCTCAATATCACCACCTCCTTTACTGTTCAACACACACCTTGCTTCCATTTCTATGCCAGCCTGTCGCAGCAAAAGCAACCAAGAGCCACAAGGTTTTAGTAACCAAGGTCAGTGCTGCAGAATATGAGCCTGACAGCTGGATTCATAGAAATAGAGAATTAAAAAATGGAAATTGGGTTTTTTTTTTCTTGTCTGCATTAATGATGTAGAAATCTTCAAAACATGAAGGTTCTTAAACGGGTCATCATGTAGGAGTGTTCCTCGGAACCCAAAGAAAATTCATCAGGGGTTCTTCAACAAGGATCAATACAAGCAGGATTTCCTTAAAAGTAGTTTGCGTATTGCCACTACCAATCATCCCTAATGCATGCTGCTGCTGGAGAGTGCTAGGTGCATTTTGGAGAGCATTTTGACACCCAAGGCTGCAATGATGCCCAAAGCGTCCTGGACAGTGGCCTCTGAGGTGTATGGGGGGAATGATTGTCACACTCTAGTTATCATTCCATCAGCGCAAACATTTCTGCTTCCCAGGCAGAACAGCCTGCCCTCTCCTCTCTTCATTTGCTGTTCTTGGGAGTTCTCCTGACCCTTTGGAGTAGATCTGGTGGGCACAGGGAGATTTTCTGGAGAGGAGAGGGGGATGCCCTGTTGCACTAGCAGGAGCTTCTGTTAGCATTCTGGGTTAGCTGGATCCCGGCCCATATGCCCTACAACATGCTCCCTGAATCTTTTACAGCCCACAGGCATTCTCAGGCTGATAGGCAATGCTTCTTGCCCCACAAGCGAGCATGGGAAGACTCTCCTGAAACTAGAAATTTTGAGAATCGCTTGTTGTGTGCCACCCTTCCCCCTGTTTCCACAACTGCAGTCATACAATGAGAGCTGGGAAAGAAAATGGGAAAGAAGGCATATTATGGTTCCAATAGTAACTGACTTCTTTCTGATGCTTCCAGTTCCTGCACCTGTAATTCTTCAGATGTTGCTGAACTACAGCTTCCACCATCCCTGGCCATGGGTTGTGCTGGTTGGGGCTGTTGGATGTCCAGCAATATCTGGAGGGCCACAGATTCTCCACCTCTGCTCTAAATGAACACACATATCTAGATCATGGCTACTTCTCAAACATCCAGTTTCATACAATTGTTATGTTGCTTTCATCCATGCAGCAGCACTTTTTTTTAACCATGAATAACTATAGAAGAATTACAAGAATGTATAAACTCAACCTTAGGCAAATTTAACTGACAACAGGCATTGGGGAGAGGAGAGAGAGAGCGCAAGAGATAGAAAGCGTCCCCACCATTCTGCCTCCATCAGATGGTAGGGTTGCTGCAAGCAGGAACTCGGTCTTTTCTGTTGTGATTTTTTGGGGAAATCTAGTTTTAGGAACCATAAAACCATTTCTATTCTGCACAAGAACTGCGAGGTGCTGTTATTTTATCTGGATGCCACCAGCATTATGTTGCTCCTGGTTTGTTATTTATTTGATTGTTGTGCTGAATTGGTTCTGGGGTTGTTGTTTTTATAAAAGGTTCATGTATTGATGAAGCTTTCTAGCTGAACTTGAGTCCACTCTTAAGCAGTAAATTTAACTCATTCCATAGTGAAGTTAATTCCTTTAAAAGTTGCCTGTGCCCCATTTGGGGTGATCTCCCCACTGCTCCAAGCAGCTGCATGTACCCATGCCATTCATGGCAATATTGAATCTCTTGGGAAATACTTTTCAAGGATTGGGTGAGGCGGGTTGCAGAATAGAGGAGGAAAACGGAAGTTTCCTTGCATCAACCCCGTGATGTGACACTTCTTATGACCCAAGCCACTTTTATTGCACAATGCAGGTGATTATTGGTAGTAGCCAGGAAGCTGTCCTTCAGGAAGAACTTTTGTCCAGCACCACTGATTTTCTCAGTGAGGAATACCCCAAAAGCTTTCCCGGTATATAGTCTGAAATTCACTGTATAAATATGTGAAGGAAGAAGAAGAAGAAGAAGAAGAAGAAGAAGAAGAAGAAGAAGAAGAAGAAGAAGAAGAAGAAGAAGAAGAAGAAGAAGAAGAAGAAGAAGAAGTTTGGCTGGTAATAAATAAATACATCCCCCATATTCCACTGATGGCCCACTGAAGGGAACAACATTAAGTACTGCATGTAAAATTACGACAGTCTGAAAATCCTCGAAGACATCCTTGTCTCTTCCAAGAGATCACTGATAAGCAAAGAGTGTCATGGTAACGAAGAGGTGCTCAACTGCAGGGAGAGGCCTCTATCAGTGTTTATGCATGTAATGGAAAAAAGGGACAGTGCCAGAAAAATCTTGTTTTCCTAAGCACACAGAAGCCTTGTTCAGTTCAAATCCACATGATTTGATTTCAGCTTTCCTAATTGTTAAGAATTTCGACTGGATGGCCAAGGAGGGAGCAACCCAGCTCGTGAGCAGCTGCCAGGTCACCTCCACTTTCCCCAGGCAATGGGGATTGAAGGTCCTGAGGTGCCAAGGCAACCACAAAGGATTGGCTGGATCTATCTGGAGGATCTATCCAATGCCACCCTGTCATAAGGAGGGACAACCCTTTGTGGTTGCGAGATTGGCTTGAGCACACATTCCATCTAGCCTAGTATTCCCGGCATCTTTTGCTAGGTGCTTTAGGTGGGTGTCTGAGCCAAAAGGGCAGGGGGAGAAAATCCTCTTTGGAAAACAAACATGGAAGACCCAGGAAGAGTCTCTTCATACCTCTGTTGTTTGAACAAAAGCCATTCGGCTTGGGGCAAGAGGTTTTGCATACATCCTAAAATAATAACAGTTTTGTTTCCAGAAATTCCTTGAATCTCATAAAACTTCCATCCTATCAGAGCAGATGTCATATTTCTAAAGATTATCCATTTCTCTTTTCGTGTTTCAAAACATCTGAAGTAGAGGATCACAGATTGCAATGTCTAAATCTGGTGATTAGGAGAATGGTTTCTTGCAATTTAACTAATCACAGAAGTAGTCTGTGCAACCTTTTGTGACTCCCTACTTCAGACACTGCAGCACACAAACAAGTAGACCACCCATGAGGACAGTTATTTACAGGGGTTTAGCAAACTGGCTAACTTCAAAAAAAAAATACCAGTTTTCCCTCACTTTTTGATACCGAGTCCTTTAGGGTTGGTCTGTTTCAATTGTACTGTATGTAGACGGAAGAGGGTGACTTGGACTTTCAAACAGAACAAATGTAAAAGAACACAAACACACACAAAGCACAGAGCAAAAATTTAATGGACACCACAGTGGCAATAGCTGACAAGTCTGCCTTTGTCACTTCTAGTCTGTTGGCAAGTGCCTTGCACTATAGCTTACCGCTGAGTATATTAAATTTGTTCCCTGATCAACAGCTCTTGTGATTCCAATGCATTGGATAATATTGTCAATAGGAAAAAAATATTTTGTGGATTTCTACTATACTTTTTTATGTTCGTGAACTGGTGTACCCCTTCCTCTGTTTCATACGCTAATGGAGCACACAGGCAGAAGCTCCATGGGATCAGACATCTCACAACTGCACAACTGCACACAGAGCAAGTCCCCGCCTTCGTAAAAACTACAAACAGAACTCCTGAGAAAAGACCACACATTTATCCTCAATGCTTCAGAACATGACTTTTATTTTGGGGGTTTGCAAGGGAGTTTTTATTTGGCATTCCTCAACTGCCTTTTAAAAAACAGTGTTGTGTGAGATAAGAAGAAAAGCTGTTTTCTGACATTTCTCAAAGTTGTTTATTTCCTCCAGAAGTTTTATTTTGCCTTTCCTTATTTGTTTTTATTATTATTGTACACAGGATATGTTGCCATCATCTTTTCAGTATCTCTCTCTCTCAGCAGATGTTTTTGCACTCTTTAGATGCGGGCTCGCTACTGTTCTCAATCCCTGAACATACCTGCTAGTCAGCTATCAATGGTTTTCCAGGTGTGAGGTGGGGCTCACTATGGAGGCACAAGCAGCTGACACGAGAAACTCAAGCTCTTCCCACCAAGTCAAGCCATGGCTTAGCAGGCATCCCCAAACTTCGGCCCTCCAGATGTTTTGGACTACAATTCCCATCATCCCTGACCACTGGCTCTGTTAGCTAGGGATCATGGGAGTTGTAGGCCAAAACATCTGGAGGGCCACAGTTTGGGGATGCCTGGCTTAAAGTGTGAATGCATAAGTGTGGGGGGTCCTGGAGAGGAGAGTGCAACTGCTTTGCTCTTCCTCTAGTCCTCCTGCTGCAGCTGTACTGGTGCGAGCTGAGCCATGGTTTGGCTTAACGTGTTGCCTGAACTCAGACTTGTGGTTTGTCTTGCTCCAGACAAATCACAAGTCATAGCCAAGGCTTGTTCTTGGTTTACAGCTCATAGTTTGTCTGGAGTGAGGCAAACCATTAATCCAGATTCAGATGGCATCCTGAGGCAAACCATGGCTTAGCTCACAGAAATGCAGCAGCAGCAGCAGGACTGCAGGAGGAGCAAAACAACGATTGCCTCTTCAGAGTCCTAGTTTGGCTAAGCATTATATGCAAACAGAGTCAGCGTGCCTTTTGATGAGTCACGATCCATCACAACAACATCATCCATCAATCACTGCAGTTCAGGAAGCTGTGCACCTTATGCTGCATTTGAGCCTACTGAATTGGTCTCACTATTCATTTGCAACATATAAATATCACAACTCAACATGCCGAGTTCAAAACATGCCTGTCCTTTGGAAATGTAGCTTATGTTTAATAGATTACTGTGTTTTATTTTTCTGTTGGAAGCCGCCCAGAGTGGCTGGGGAAACCCAGCCAGATGGGCGGGGTATAAATAAAAAATTATTATTATTATTATTATTATTATTATTATTATTATTTAGTTGGTTTTAAACAAGGCCATGTTACTTTAATGTAGAATTAAACACAGGGGCTGCTAGAGCGGTTTTTGAACTGGGCTCAATAAGACTCACTATGCCAAAGTTCATTTTCTGAATCTATTTCGTAAATCATGCCATGTGTAACTGTTTAGCAATTGTTCTTATGAACTTGATACTTGACTACAAGACGGCTTGCATTCTGTTTACAGACCAGAGCAAGCCTCTGCTTGAAATCAGATGAAATGCAGTTGCTAAATAGGTAAGAGACATAGTAGGCTACAAGGAGGTCCGAATAGGAAAGGTTGTGGGAAGCTGAGATTTGCAGGGAGATCATGGACAGGAGGATTAAGAAGCTGCAGAGAAGTAAATGGGAAGACACATGACAAGGAGCAGAACCACTGCACACAAGGCAACGGGATTCCCTTGGGACATCCCCCCTCCTAAATGTTCTTGGCTGCAGCAGAGGCAAATCATATCACTTACCGGGGTTTCTAAGTGCTTCGCAGGACTTTCCTCAGTGGATGGCTGTATAGGAGAGACAGACAGAGAAAGCATGAAGGCTTAGCATAAGTTCAAAGTTCCCCCACTTATTTATAGTACTAAGCTGCACATTCCCAGGCAATGTTCAAAAATTCTACTTCCTTCTCAAAACTGAGGGAAAAGATTCAAGAGGTCCCTGGAAGGTGGGCCAGACTTCTCAGTTTGTGACAAAGTTGAATTTTAATGGGCAGAGAGGAAGTTAATGTTTAGTGCACAACAAATCACTTGGAGAACCATTTTTAAATTGTGATTAACCAGAGAGATCTACATTGCTATGCTAACCGTAAATAAGCATTTTGTCACCGTTCTAATTCTGTGTTTTCTTGTAGCCCAGGGCCTGGCTCAAGACATTTTGCTGCCTGAGGCAAAAGGCAAGGTGGCAAACAGACACCACAATTCCACCTACGGAGAATAACATTCAACATTGGCAAAGGGACGGTGCACCTAGGGGCTGCTGGCTCACTTAGGGGGCACTGGGGGAGACGGCATGGCATGCATATCTCTGCCCACCAATACCTTACTCCCAGTATCTGCTGCCTGAGGTGGTTGCCTCACTCTGCCCAACTGTAGAGCTGGCCCTTTTTAGACTATTCTTAGTCAGCTCCCTTTCCTCCTTCAATGCACCACAATACTGCTTCTTCTCTCTCTGCACAACCATGTCTCCCTTCTGTGTTAAACCTTGCTCCTATACAGCTGCAAATAAAAGTGCAATATACAATGTGACACTAGACGGCGATAGTGAGCCTTATGGAAAATTCAATGTATTGTTAAAAACGCTTTTGAAAAAAAGCATATCCCAAATGGGTTTTTTTTAAATATGTGTGTAGATTCCACCTCTGCCCACTTATTTCAAGTTTTCCCCCTCCCTACCCCCATCATCTTGCACCCTATCTATTTCAATAGCCTCAACCTCATATTTTTCTGCATCTTCATATGTATCACATAGAAGGGTCATAGCCCTTTTAAAAGTCACAAGGAAAATCCACATTTTTATTTGCAAATATTCATTTTTCATATTGCAAATGTTGACGTTGGAGCTAGGCATTGGAGAAGGGGGTTGCCAAAAGAAAAAATATGGGAGTAATAGCTGATGCCAGTTCCCTGAATCACAGCGTTTGGCCAAACAGTCTTGAGTTTTCCTCTACAACCTGCCAATTTTTCTAGGTAACTTACATGTAGTAAGCTCTGTTCTTGAGGGTTGAGTGATTACCATGCGGGCTTTTTCAATTATGGAGCTCATTCTGCATAATTCTATCTCTAGGCAAATCATTTGGGTGGGTTCCCTTCAGACTCTTAGAAGAGAATTTAGGACCATCTAGTTTTAAGATATTTTAGAGATCTCTAAGTGAACCATTTTATTTTATTTTTATTCCTTGAAATTTTATTTGATTCTCCTTGTAATTTGACATATTTTTTACTACAAAAGTTGGCAATAACAGCTGGCTTTTTAGTGAACTTTTTAGTTTTGTTTTAATGTTAATATTTTAAATGGATTTGATTGTGAACCATCTTGAGGACCTTATTGTGCCAAAGCCAGTATACAAATTGAATAAATGGGCAAATTAATAAATTTATCCTTCAAAAAAAAAGGCCTCTGTAGGAAAAACACATTTGCCTTGGTTCCTTGCACAGAACGATGTTAAATGTTCCATACATAATTCAATTAGCAACCTGAGCTTTGATCACACAGAAAAGCAAGGGAGTCCAGTTCATCTCTTGAATCAGCTGTAAAAGCTGGTGCTTCCCCCTCTCCCCTCACCCCATCTCCTTCTGAATTTATGTAAACAGAAGCAGCAAAGCTCACTGCCACTGGAGGTAGATGTGTCTCTGCAAGCCAGCCGTCATGAAACACCATCCATGCCTAAGGCGGTTTGGATGCATACAAGGGACCCCTGTTTTCTGTGGTTTGTGTGTTGTTCTTCCAGAGTACTGGTTAAGATTGCTTTGCTGTAAATATTAAAAATAAGACCTCTAGCATATTAGTCATGGCAGCAGTTCAAGGCAACACTCGGTATCTCAAAGTATCATATGTCGTGTACTAATTATGCATCTTTTTAAAGATATTGCTCATAGCTTTTTTATTGACAAGTTGTTTTGAAGGAGTTCAGGGTTTCCTGCTTAGCTGAACATATATCTTCTGTAGCAAAATCTCCTGATCTGTGTGCATGATTCACATTTCTGAAGAGTATTTTAGCTTACATCTGCAAGAATGCACCAGACTGGCCATATGATTCATGGCCGTCCTCCGTATAATTGAAGTCTTTCTCTTACAAGGAGCAGACCTAATTCAGAGATGAGGAACATCCCATGCCTATTTGACCCAACATGGCCATCTCACATCTCTGTGTAACCAAGGCACTTCCATACAAATGAGAAACAGACAAGAAACACAGCCGCATGGCAGGCCTGGAAGGGAAGGGAACACCCATCTCAGAAGAGGACGAATATTCGCTAAAGGCAACGTGCTTCCTGAGCAACATGGGTTCTGCATGGCTGTTGTTTTAAGGGAAGACATTTCCTTCACCTAGCTTGGGAAGTCTTCGCTGGCAAGGAGGAGATATAAATCTTCCCCATTGGCAACTCCTCGTGCCTACCAGCCAAGGAACTCGGAGCATGCCACATTCTGCATCTGCACAATGGTTCCATTGTGGAGAGTCCTTGGGTTCCTGGCAAATGTACAGGTCTCCTCTTAGGCAGCCCTTCAGGAGAAGGCTGGCTCCTAGCACACCGCACAGCTTCCTTGACAAACCCACAATAACGGTCCCAAGGAGACCAGAGCATGTGCCTTCCACAGATAAACTTCCCTGGCCAGCCTAGGAAGCTCTCTTGGGGACCTATGCATGCCGTGTTTACCATCCAAATATGCCAGTGTGTGCACAGAGATTAATCTGTGTACGGAGATAATAAGCAGCAGACCACTTGTGAAAAGAAACTTGCAGAGCAGCTGGCAGCAAAGGAGCACAGAAGCAGATAGACGAAATGCTCTGTTTTGACGAGGGGGGCTAGATTTGTGAAGAGGCATGTATATGGCTTGGCAGGGATCTGTGCAGGTACCTACATGAGGCCACCTCTAACTGCTCCCTTGGCTTGCTGCCAGTGCATATGGGTGCAACACTGAATAGCCCAAGAAGATAGGGCTCTGTATGCCAGCAAGCCAGTTACCCAAGCAAGTTGCTTTTGGCAAAGGATCACAGGGCATTTGAAGGTCTCCAGACCTTGGTATGCCAGCCAAAGAACAGAGGCGTGCGTATCAAGACTTACCAAATTGGAACAATAACGGGAATCGAGAGCAGAGTTTGGTCTAGCCCTGCCATTTGTAATTCCAGCAAGGGATCATGAGACAGCTGTGTTGTGCTTTATCCCTAGCATCTGATAATCAAAGATATACTGCCTCTGAACACAGATGCTCTGTTTAACTGCTGGAGCTAAGACAAGAGCCATTTATCATTAGGCACAGCTTGTGACTTTCCAAAGGAATGTGGGCGGCTACTGCTGGAGACAGGAATCCACATGTTTTGCCCACCCGTGGCAGTCAATGAAATGATGTGCTCTTCTCCAAAGGGGCAGGGTCCCAGAAGGGGCAGGTGTAGGAATAAGCCCCCATTCTCCCCCCCCCCAGCTCCAAGCTGGAGAGGGTGATGGAGGCTCATCCCAGTTACAGGAAACTTAAAGAGGTGTTCTATACATGTCCATGGCCAAATATGATGAGCCCAGTCCTCTTGCCTAATCAGAGTGGGGCTGGGGGCTTGTCCCTGTTGTGCTCAGCTTCAAAGGTCCTCTGAGCACCTAAGAAGCTCACTCTCCATCCCAGCTAAGAGACTGGGGGGTGGGGGTGGACTGGGAGCTTGTCCCTGTCACACTGAGCTTTATGCTTGACAGAGGTGGGGGAAGGAGGAATACTCACCATGGGAACCATGACAAGAGAATTTGTGGAATTTGATGAGATTATACCGCTGGTGAAGATGGCTGTTTTTATAGTACATCCCTCTTGAATCTACAGGAGCCCCTGATCCAGCAATGCTATATACTAAAACACCATTAGAACTATGGCTGTTAAGAAGAGGCCTGCTGGATCAGGCCAATGGCCCATTGAGTCCAGCATCCTGTTCTCACAGTGGCCAACCAGATGCTTATGGGAAACTCACAAGTGAGAACTGAGCACAACCTCCTGCCCTGTGGTTTCCAGCAACTGGTAACTGATAACAACGCTGAAATCCACCCATCCTTGGCTCAAAATACAAACCCTGCAGACATATAATGCTTGCCTTAAATGCAAAATGAGTATTACAGACTGGGCTCTTTTCATGTGAGCTAAAGCAGAACTCCTCCCTTGCTTGCTCCCATTCCCACTTTGCTGCTGCAGCTGCTCTGGTGACAACAGGAAGGCCTGTTCCCCGCTTCCCGGTACCTGAAAGAAAGGTTGCTATGGCAGCAACTCAGGTGAAAGGGGCTCTGGGAAATATAGTTGGTACTGAGGGGGAAAGGGCATTTCCTAGGCACCCCGGTGCTCAGGAAGCTGTAATAGTAATGTTCATTGTGTAGGAGTACCAGGTGTGTGTGTGTGTGTGACTCACATGACACTGGCAAAGAACTGGCAGATGTTCCACAAGAAAAGGAGGCCAAGTGGGGCAGCGGTTATGGGGCATTTGGAAACTCAGGCAGGGGAAAGAGAATAGGTTTTTCTGCAAGTTCTGCAATGCTCTGTGTTACTGCCACCCCCCAATCTAAAGCAAGCCTGGGGGAGGTTGCCCATTACTAGTCACAGCTTTCGTAACTAGAGAACAAGAAACATCTATGAAAAGGAGGGCAGGGCCTCCTTCCCTTGATACTTGTTTATGTCAGCACAGATGGAACATGCTGACTGTTTTTGCACAGAGAGCTTCTTTTGGAATTCCTTGCTCCTCTTTCACGGCAACTTAGGGCTTTGCAAAGCTTTGATCCAGAGTGCCCTGCTGCCTGTCTCCCTAACAGCTTCTGACTTACCATTAAGAGATTTCCAGGGGAAAGGAAGAGACAAAAATAAAGATTTGGGCAATGGCGACAAAGCCCAAGAACCATCTGCTAGAGCAATTTGTGTTGTGCTGGGAAGGCAATGCCAAGTGCTCCGAGACACAGAAACTGCATACCGTCAGCCATGTCTGGCAGCAGGAGGACCATTCCAAGAAAGGCAAAGGGCATAGGAGAAGCGAGAACTCTGTGCACCTATTGGAGATGTAGACAAATCTTTCAGCTTGCATTTGGTGAGATGCTGTGAGTTTGCAATGGAACCAAATGCCTGATGTCACCCAATGGATAAAATGCTTACATGGCACAAGACTGTAGCCATGCAAGTTGAGAGGTATTGCTAAGGCCAATTATGAAGCCTCTACACTGGGGCTTTGAAAAGGTTGGATAAGTATATCTGCATCTAATCTACATTTTCCCAGGTCCTCAGACTATGTACAGACTGTGCATTCTGCATGACTTTCTTCAGTTACAGAATATGCAAAACAGTGTACCTTAATTCCTTTATGCACTCCTAAAGGTAAAGGTAAAGGGACCCCTGACCATTAGGTCCAGTTGTGACCGACTCTGGGGTTGCGGCACTCATCTCGCATTATTGGCCAAGGGAGCCGGTGTACAGCTTCCAGGTCATGTGGCCAGCATGACAAAGCCACTTCTGGTGAACCAGAGCAGCACACAGAAACGCCGTTTACCTTCCCACCAGAGCGGTACCTATTTATCTACTTGCACTTTGATGTGCTTTCAAACTGCTAGGTGGGCAGGAGCTGGGACCGAGCAATGGGAGCTCACCTCGTCACGGGGATTCGAACCGCCAACCTTCTGATCGGCAAGCCCTAGGCTCTGTGGTTTAACCCACAGCACCACCCGTGTCCCTTATGCACTCCTACTTTAGTGTTAAACTGAAGTTGTCACACCAATCATCCCTCAATTCCTCATCATTTCCTCATCATTTTCCTTACTTCAAAGAAGCCTGATTTTTATTTTTATTTTTATTTTTTCTAAGCAGGTTTGTTCCACAAGAGCGCCAAATCCACTTTAATTGTCTATGCCGAATCTGGAAGCATTGCCCGATTTACTCTTCCTGAGCCAATTGCATACCACCCCTGCAGTTACCAAATTCGTAGCCCACCATCACTGTGATTTTCAGTTTCCCCATTTGGTGAAACTGTCCCTGCCACTAAAGGGTGTGCCTCTTGTTTTAAATGTGAGCACCAAAAAAAGAGAGTTGCATTCGTGGAATGGAAAATGTTAGCCTCTGCAATCCCAAGTAAGAAGAGTAGGAAGATTCCTTTTTGCCGTCAGATTTCTTTTTAAAACTATGGCAGAGAGGTCCTGTTTGCAAGTAGACTTATTGCACAGCTGCTAAGGGGCAGCCCCCAAGCAAGCCTCCTCCTCCCTCCCACCACCCACCACCCTGGGTGAGCCAAGGACACGGTTTCCAACGCTAAACTCTGATTTATTCAGATTTGGCAGAGCCTGGCTGGGGCCCACAATGTGATTGGACCAGCATGTGGGTGGTTTCAATATGCAAGAGTTAACAAACCAATTTGGAGCTTTCACTAAGCCAGCCCCACCCTTCCAGACATAGGAGGGATGGATTCTGCCAGAAGAATCTGCCCTTGCAGGCTGGACACTTTTCCACATGAAAAACAAAACAAACTCCCAAAAAATGAAAGGAAAATCATGTTGAAGTGATGATAAATCAGGCCAATGCTGGAATGTATCATATAAATGATGTTGAGGGCAGCTTTTCAATACAGCAATTCTTTTGTTTGCTTCTGGAGCTCTGATGCACACACAAGGCCAGGGACATTGTTAGCTGGTGCCCTGGGGAACCTGAGACTTGGGGCTTTTACACCATGCCTTGGGTCTTTTGACCCTTTCCCTTGTGCTCTGTTTTTTAAACAAACAAACAAAATGTTTACAGGGTAATTGGATGCACTGCTGAGTTCAGTTTTGATGAGACCCTCAGGATCAGCAATCTTTATTTTCCCAGAGGCATCTATATCAAGTAGCATGTGCAAATTAGTGTGCCTTGGGCCTGTGCCTTGAGTCCTATCCATACGCAATAATGTCTGTCTGCGAGGTTTATTCCCATGACATGGCAATGGACCATTAAGGAGGAATGCTGCCAGGCTGTTCCACTGTTTCAAGAGGCAGCAAAATATTTTTATGGGTGGGGTGGGAACCACCTGGTTAGTGGTATTAAGCAGCCTCCTGAAAAGCATTAGAATTCAGCAACACCACCCCTCTGAAAGACACCAACAAGCTATTTATGTGAGGACAAATGGTCCTACCAAAGGGTGGGTGGGTGGGTGGGTACAGAGCCGATTATTTGGTTCAGTCTACCACCATGTTGCCTATCCAAGAAGTTAACAGTGAAAGCTTGCAATTATGAAATGTAGGGTGACCTGTGACAGGGCCTTCTCAGTTGTGACACCACATATTTGGGGTGCCTTTCCTAGAGATGATCACCGGACCCTGACCCCGATGTCTTTTTATCACCCATTGAAGATGTTTCAGATTTTCTGTTTTAGATTTATGTTTTAACCTGAACAACAAGCAACCATTTTGGATGTAACTATCTTGCCTCCCAAACCATGAGTCAGGAAATAGATTAGCACCCACACACTCCCCCGTTCACCTCTCTCCTCCTTTAACACACTGGCTTTGGCACTGCAATCCTGGTTGGCTTAAACCACTGTTCCCAATCATGTACAAAACAGGGAACTTTGGCTTAACATCAGTTTACTAACCAGAATCGTAAACCACGGTTTGATCCTGATTTAAGTTCCTGGTGGTTAGTAAACCAACATTTAATGGCAGTTCCCCATTTTGGTTCCATTAGGGCAGGGGTGTCAAACTCAAATTCATCGGGGGCCGCATCAGCAGTTTGGTCACCCTCAAAGGGCCGGTTGTATCTGTAGGACTATGTGTCCACTCTTTATTATCATAAATTATTGTCACTGCATTCAATTATTACTGTTTTTTGTAATAATGTAAGTAATAACTAGCTCTGAAAGCAGAAACATAGTCAGAATAATGGCAAGTAGATATTCAAATGTACAATTATTGTACAATTTATTGAAAAATGATTTTTGGTAACTGCACTGGGTGGTGGAGGCTCGCTAGGGTTTCATGCAGGACCTTTGCAGAGCTACTAGTACCTGGAGATGCTGGGGTCCTTCTGCATGCAGGACAGATGTTCTGCCAGTGAGCCACCACCCTTCACCAAAGGGACTGGCTGAGGTTGACTCACTGAAGCTGCTCTCCTGGCTCCAGGGTTTAAGGGCCAGAAGTATAAAGCAGCATCCTATGTTTCTGAGGAGAGGGAGAGGGAGAGGGAGAGGGAGGAAGGGAGGAAGGGAGGAAGGGAGGAAGGGAGGAAGGGAGGAAGGGAGGAAGGAAGGAAGGAAGGAAGGAAGGAAGGAAGGAAGGAAGAAAATAGGGAGTGGGAGGGAGAGAGTAAGGAAGGAAAGAAAGAGGGGAGAGAAAGAAGAGTAGGAAATAAGGAAGAGAATAAAGAAGGAAAGAAAAAGAAAGAGGGAGAGAAGACGGAAAGGGAGAAAGAAGGAAGGAAGTAGAGGGAAAGAAAGAATAAGAATGAGGGAGAGGAAGAAAGTTGGGAAGGAAGGAAGGAAGGAAGGAAGGAAGGAAGGAAGGAAGGAAGGAAGGAAGGAAGGAAGGAAGGAAGGAAGGAAGAAAGAAAGAAAGAAAGAAAAGAGGGAGCAGGAGGGAGAGAGGAAGGAAAGAGGTGAGAGAAAGAAGAGTAGGAAAGAAGGAATAAAGAAGGAAAGAAAAAGAAAGAGGGAGAGAAGACAGAGATAAAGAAGGAAGGAAGGAGAGGGAAAGAAAGAATAAGAACGAGAGAGAGGAAGAAAGAAAGGGAAGGGGGGGGTCGCCGCCTTGATTCAGCGCCAGAAAATAGCGCGAAGGGACCCAGGGGCAAAAAGCATTTCCCCGGCCCCAGCTGTTTGTCGGCGCTTTGTTGGCGCGGCGCTTCAGCAGCAAGGTCCCACTGCTGGGTCCCGCTGGCTGGGGCGCTCGGCGGGCCACATGACGAGGTCTGGCGGGCCGGATTTGGCCCCCGGGCCTTGTGTTTGACACCCGTGCATTAGGGTATTCCCTTTTAAACAGAACAGGACTGAAGTGCAGAATCTAGTGCACAAAGACAGGAACTGAGAGAGTTGCTCTAAGCCTCCTTCTGGGCATCCTTAACCATTGTTTAGAAAGCTGGGTGAATTATCTCCAAACATGTACTATGTCTGTTTTAAATTTTGGGTTTTTTTTCCTTTTTTTGTCCCTCTTCTGTTTTATGTTTTATTGCAGTTTTTTATTGTACTTTAAAAAATTGTACTTTTGCAGTTTTTTTTATTGTACTTTAAAAAATTTGTTAGCTGCTCTGAGAGTCCCTGGAGAGTGGGATACAAATGCTGAGTGTGTGTGTGTGTGTGTGTATGTGTGTGTGTGTGCGCACACACACACACACACACACACACACACACACTGCACACACCCCTGCAAAATCTCATTAACAAATAAAGGCTTTCATAGTACAGAAATGGATAAAAAGATTTTCTTGTTAGCCTATCTAAAAGAGATTCTTCATTTGGGTGTTTAAAGGATAAGGAGATACTATTTACCCTGATGGTTGCAACAAAGAATGTACACAGTAAACAGATACTGTACTAGAGGATGTTTCATGATTACAAGGATGATTTGACAGTCTTTATGGCACTAATATGGGAACAATCCAACATTATATACATGTTTAAGAAGGAAAACAGAGAATTAATTCCAGTTTGGGCAACGAAACATAATTTATTTTAAAAAAGTTATGTGCAGCCCAGTCCTATGCATGTTTACTCAGCAGGAAGCCCAGTAAACAATATGCAATCAGAATCATTTGATATGGAAAATATGCTTGCTTGCACTGTCTAGTCCCACCCCTTTATCTGTTTGCCATATATTTTTATAACATCCAGAAAATCAATTTAAAACAAATAACATCAAATACATTAACCATGTGCATGTGTGACAGAGGGGGGTGGTGGTAGAGCTGTCCCTCCTGTGTATTTTGAACTCCACCTCACTTCACCTTACTTGGGGCACATTTTACAGAGCTGAAGCACATCAGCTCATTGTAAATTTGCAGACCCTCCAATTGCCCATCCTTCTGCAGTCCATGTACCATACAAATAAATGCCTTTGTGCAAATAAATGCAGAGAGGGCAGAAAGCAACAGCCAAAGGAGGAGGAGAAACAGGTCACTTACCAGCTCATGATTGCCAGCAGGCATGCAAGGCGTGGCAGCCTAAAGGGCAGAACACAAAAGAGAGCAGTGTTAGAATCCTTGCACTTGCAATACAAAGAGAAGAGAAAAGACAGCATTATGAGCATTACTATCTGTACAATGTAACCACCTCCGTCCCACCATCCAAGAGTAGTCCCACCAATACTGAGCGGCTCCACCTGTATTGGGAAACTGCTCCCTTCCCACTAAGTAACCAAGGATTTAGCCAGGTCTCTGAGTAGTTGCTTGGGACAGAAACTTCAAGACCCTACCGTAAGAACTCATATAAATCTGCTTCCAGGACAACTGCCCAGGAGTGAAAATTCTTACTGAAGCTGCAGCCTAGGAAGGATGCACACGCTCTGGACTATTCCAAGCTGCCACTGAGAGAAGATGAAGAGGACAACCAAGACCTGCCACGTGGATGGTTTTTGCATTATGAAGCAAAATGTGATTGGCAGGGAACGGGATTACATGACGAAGGGGTTCTGTACTACTGAATCTCCTTTTAAACTTGTTTTGGGTTGTTTGTTTTTGTTTATAATCTGAAAAAAAGGATGCTTGCCAAAGGACGAACCAACTGCAGCTGAAGAATGAATGTACTCCTCACAAGTCAACAAAGAAACCCTGGTTCGCTGCTCTGGTTCGCCAGAAGTGGCTTTGTCATGCTGGCCACATGATCTGGAAGCTGTACGCAGGCTCCCTCGGCCAGTAAAGTGAGATGAGCGCTGCAACCCCAGAGTCGCCCGCAACTGCACCTAATGGTCAGGGGTCCCTTTACCACCTACAAATGGCCACAGCTTGAGTCAGCATTGAGATTGCAGCTGCACAAGTTCACAACTGAAGTCTTTTATGGCAAGGATGGAGGGGGCAAAATCTGTGGACCTTCAGATGCTGCTGGACTCCCAACTCCCATCAGTCCTATCCAGCATGGCCAATGGCCAGGGATCATGACAGCCGCTGTAGTCTAGTAACATTTGGAGGGCCACAGATTCATGATCTCTGCTTTATAGAATCGATTCAGCCTGCTTCTGCATGGAGAGAAATCCAGGTTGAAATCCCAAATTTGGAATTAAAATATAAAACTGATTTCCTCACTAGGCTTCTGCACATATACACTGTGGGGCATTAGTTAAGAGCTGTTTTACGTCATGGATCAATGTAGTAATACAAATATTGCCAGATCAACATTTAAGAAGAGGCTACTGCAGACTTGCCATCTCTGTTCCATGTAGAGTTTAGTCCACAGAACTGTTCTGGAAAAAGTTGGGGAGGAACCAAACAAACAAACCCTCTACTCTATTTGTCTTTAATGTTCTGAAGAGGCAGTCTCTCTTACAACCACGGGCACGCAATAACAGAGAACAGGAAAACAAGAATGGGTAGATAATGGAACAGTCACACTGGATCCCACCAGTCCTGCAAATGTGGGTAGCAGATTTTCTTACTGACCACAGACATCAAGTAGCCTAAATTGTGGTCTGCTTTTGAATAAAATGTATTTGCTATCCATATGTTCCATGTAACACCTCAAAGCTAGTGAATGAGCCTGACATGAGCCGTATCAACTTTCAGGTTACTTCGGGAATAACGAGATTTAAAATACATTACTTTTAAATGGGGGCTTCTTTATTTGCTTTCTCAGTTTTGAAGCAATTGATAGCCCTTACCCTACTCCTGGATAACCATTAACTTTGAGTTTGATGTAAGGGGGGGGCAACATTGGACTCCAGAATCTTCATTATCTTCATTATTACCATAGTTACCATTAAAATTACCATCATCATAGCCTCATTATTGTTCTTATTCTCATTAACAGTGTTTTAGTGTACAAAATGCTTCACACTTCTTACCACATTTCTCCCTCACAACAATCCTGCACTGTGACTTTCCCATGGCCACCATCTAGGTGAGCAGAAGATTCACATTCTAACCAGACCCTTTGATTCACTGTGCCATGCAGGGCCTCTTTTTTTCTGAGGGGGAGGGAGAAACAACTGCTTGTAAAAGCCATCATAAAAATCAAGAAAGTTGGCCACAACCAGAAGAACTTCATATCCACTTAATTAAACCCCCATGTTACGGAATATTTGTAGAAGAACAAAAGGGGATGGGGAGAAAAAGAGTTTTTCCACAGATGCCAAGTAAACACCCAGTCCAGCCAAGCTACAGTTCCAATCATTTCCAGAGGCGATTGCAATTGGCCTTTTGGCCTTTGTGAGTTGTTCTTTGTGCCAACTCTTTCTTGTATTCTTTTCTTGTAGTGGAGAGAGGAATAGCTCAGTCACTAGGCCACGAGACTCTTCATCTCAGGTTTGTGGGTTCAAGCTGCATGTTGGGCAAAAGATTCCTACATTGCAGAGGCCTGGGCTAGATGGCCTTCGTGGTCCCTTCCAACTCCACAATTTTATGATTCTATGAACCCTTGCAAACAGAGGGGACTAGTGACAATATTGACTTCCAAACAGCAGAGGGCATCAACAGATTGGAACTGTGAGAGCCCACAGGAGCCTGTCACATTCTTCAATATTTTTTCCAGGCTGTGCCCTCCATCCTCACAGAAACAAGCAGGTTCATTTTCTGGATAAAAGGCAATTAGAATTAAACACTCTTGACATACACAGTCTGGCAAGCAAATATTCTTTGAACATTTCAGCAGGCAGCACGCTAACTTGGCTGATTTGGCAGTAAGCTGCTAGACTGGATTTGAGTTGGGTCCAGTCTGTTTCTGCGTATTATAATTATTCTCCCCACATTCCCCCCACTATACATGGTTGTTCACTCTGCCAGAGTAACTGTCCCACGTCCTAAGCCTTCCAAGACACACTGTAAGGTCTACTCAGCAGGAAGTCTCTTCCAGAATTTCCAGCGAATTGCACTGTTGACCCAACCTATAATTTGCAGGAAAAAACTTGTGGCTAAGAACTATTTTTGGCTGAGCAATGTGAGTCCCTGGCAACCAATGTGATGATGTTTCACTCTTTGTCCTGTAATGCAATCACTTTTTAAAGTAACCAACAAAAGGATTCCTAAATGGTGGGGGGTGCTCTCTAGGACCTTCCTGAGCAGAATCCTCAGTACAGTTTTCTTGAAAGCAGAGCAAAGCTGGAAAATCAAAGCTGTGTTTCTTGAAATTGGGTCCATAGGAATGCAGTAGCCAGGAAGGATGCCAAGGAACACAAGCAGTTAACCATTTCAGCTGCACCTTGTTATCTACTGCTTGGCTGCATTGAAAACACAACCCAGAGCAGAGAGGTTACTGTCACAGAAAACAAAGTCCGAGTGATCTCCCTGTTATATATAGACAGGGAAGATGCATGCAAGACGGCAGGTGCAGAAGTGTAAATATCTGATTAGGTAATCAGAAATAAGTGATTTTACTTAAATCTCTGCCATCAGTTCATAACCATCTCTTCATTGACAACACAACTTTACACCAACCAGACTTGACACAAAGAGTCTCTCTCCTATTGATTTCAATTGGAGAGGGGATATCCTGAAAAAATAGCTACTACCAAGTCAGTGACTGCCCTGCACACATTGCCATGACACACCACAGGTTATGTTGTGATTCAGGGGTCACCCACATGGCACTCATAGATACACATGTATTTGAAGATGCTTTGCTTGGTGCCTGCAGGGTCCCCTCTTTGAAATTCAGCTTGAAAGAAGCATTCTGTGGTAGCCAATGGTTGTGGGTCTGCGCTTGGTTGTGGGAGATGTGGTGCCCCCTACAGTTTTTGCGGTTCGCAAGTGTGCCGGGGCCCAAAAAACATCAGGTAGCTCAACTCAGGTCAATCCACAACTACAGCACACCACCACTAGGATATAAGCCACACCCAGGGAGACCATTGCAGAGTCCTATTGTGCATCCTGCTTCATGGATATTGTTCTCCACCTGTTCATTCTTTTCCCTGTTCGTCTCTCTTTGCTCTCAAGCAGGCACAAGAACAATCCCACATCCTGTCCTGTGCTAACCAAGAGAGGGGACCACCCCATGACCAAAAGCAGCAATCGGGACACTACTGCCTGGTTCCTTCATTACTCGTTCAAGGCAGGCGCTTGTACTGTATGTCTCTCCAGTCATGGAGAAACATCCCGAACCAGCAATCTGCACTGAGGGATCACAAAAGCTGCCCAGTGTATCCTGCGCAACTATGCAAGGGACCATTTGTGGGTGGATCATGTCCTCAGTGGTGAACCACCACTACATTATCGACACAGCAAAAGCATGTCTGGGCAGCTAACGTGAATAAGTGGATGGTGACTCTGGAATATCACACGGTTCCCTTTGGCCAAGAGAGAAATCTGAGGTCTGGAAGTAGCCGGTGAAACAAAGCACGAAGCAGAATAACAAAAACTATAATAGAGGTTTCCTACTTCGCTGGATAAGCAGAGCCTCCTGGCCTCAGTGCAAGGATGTTAGAGATGCTGTTCGTAGCCAGTTAGACAATAATTAGCCAACAGCGCTGAAAACACATTGCAAAGAATGTTCACCCCTCGTTCTGATGCTTCAAAACTATTTGCTGCACGCACGCCCCCCCCCCGGCAAAAAAATGCCTCAGTCAATTCACCAAGTGACCAAACAAAGCTCATAAGAAAATGTTTGCTCTCCCCTTTTGCATGTCGCGCCCTGCCCGTCAGACGCACATTCCTGCATTATCATCCTACCAACAGCGGAGAAGAGGGTTTTTTGCACTCCTAATTATTTGATCTGTCTTCCCACCCAAGGGCTCCCTTCAGCATTACTGTTCCCCAGCCAGCACTGAACACATTCCAGGGACTGTGTTTGTGTTCTCTCCTCTGTTTTGTTATGGGCTGAGTGGTTGTGGCTTTATATATATATATATATATTCTAATGGAGAAATGCTACCATAAAAGGACCTTCTCCTAGCCTTCAGGGCTGGCCCTGATCCACTAAGCACAAGGAATGTTCTGCTTTGGCCCACTTGTGAGTTACAAGCAGGGAGAGATTTTGGCTCAAGGAAGATATTATGTTTACACAGCATCTCCAGAGAGGGCCAATATTTCAGAAGCACCCTCTTGAGCTCCTGTAGCACACCTGCAGCAAGCTCATTCATCAGTTCAAAGGGTTGCCTTCTTCAACCACACAATGATTTGTTCCATCAAACTGTGGTCTAGCCATGCGGGGGTGTAAGTCTGATCAGCAACAGGTTCAGGACAGACAAAACAAAATACGTCTTCACACGATGCATAATTAACGTTTGGAATTCAGTAGCTCAAGGTGTGCCTTAAATGGCTTTTTTTTAAAAAATGATGATGATGTATCCATGGAAGATAAATCTATGAACTGTCATTAGCCATGATAGCAAAATAGCAAAATAGAATCTTAATGTTCAGAGTCAGTGCATAGGAATTCGTTCATTATTATTATTATTATTTTCAAAATCTAGTCTGGCCCACCACATGGTCTGAGGGTTTTCGGCCCACGGCTGAAAAAGGTTGCTGACCCCTGGTTTAGAGAAATAGAATACAGTGCACAGTGAGACAATCTCTCTTGTTGTGCACCATGGAACACTTACTAAATTCTGCAGTGTTACTAAGTTCTGCTCTATAGAACCCTATATAATGGATAATGCTACTTTTAAACAAGGAGCATCCCTTTTTATATGCAAAGGATATCTGGTAACCATACCACCAAATCAATCAATTCCATCGACATATGAATTGAGACTTGGGCCTGAAAGAGGGTGGGTTATTTGGGGGGGGGGTGAGTAGGAACCCAATTCATCTGGACAGTTTTTTGGAATACTGTATAGTTTTTTAAACATACACACAATAGCAGATCATGTGCAAACCATGTGCACAGACACAAGGAAAGCTTGGCATTTGTCCATGGGGAATGTGGTATATGCATGCAATAAGTGCCTTTTAAGGGCTTTGCTTCCCCAGCCTTTTTCTAGCCTTAGATTGAAATCTCCTGTCAACAAGGAACTTCAGCCCTGAAGATTCCACAAGAAATAATTAGAATTAAAAGGATTTGATTGCTGCTGTTTTTTAAAACACTCATTCATTGTACCTTTGCCTGTTTGTTTGCCACTTCTGTGTTTTCTGCTTCAGCGATTGTAGATTAAGAACACATTTGTTTTGTGTTTTTGTGCATTTAGGGTTCAGCAAGCTCTTGATGGCACTTGTGGTTGGCACACAAATGTCACGTATGCCATGGCAGTGGAAAATAAAACTCTGCTCAGATGTTCATCAAGGGTGGAAAGTCAACACTGTCGAAATGAATTGATGAGATGTGAACAGAGGATGGTGCTAGACAAGAATCCAAAAGCACAAGGATAAATCCCAAATACCTATCTATATGTTCATTTCATGGCAAGAAAATAAACTTAAATATTACAGTGAAGCTCCCCAAAAGGATTCTTCCTCCACGGCATGCCTACTATTACACTACAAAACAGAGAACGGCCATAGTTCAATAGCACAAGTCCATCACTGTATGGCTTCCCCCAATGATATTCCCTCTCATTCAGAAGGGAATTTTAACACTCCACAATGAAGAACAAGGGGCAACAAGGGAGACTCACTGAAAATGCACAGGTGACATACCAGCCAACTAAACTCTAGTCAAAAGTGCATGCAAGACAAACATGTGATTCATTGGTTTGTGATTATTATTATTTTTGCCTAACATCTAACAGGTGACATCTACATACACTCTCCACCTCCAATACCATATTGTCCCTAATTGTCCCCAATTATTCAGCATCTCCAGTTTACAGACGTCAGTCCAGCAGTAATGGACTTTATTATTTATGACTCTGGTAATTACTATTTAAGACCTATGAATCCCGAGAGAAGGCAGGAGAGGAGAGACCAAGACCAGGGAGCTTCTAAAGAGACAATCAATGCACCCAAGTGAAGTCTTCAGGCTGTTTAAGAGCTATGAGTGGTAATCAACTATGTTTTACTCAAAGCAGACCCAGTGCAAGTAATGAGCATAACTTTGTTAAGTCCCCCCCCATTACTTTCAATGGGTCTACTCTGAGTAAAGGTTTGTTGCCTACTACCCTGTGTGTCTTGAGGGAAGGCAGAAGTACAGAGGCAGCTTGTGCTAATGGCTCCTTGAGGGGACCATCAGTTTGTCTGAAAGAACTCAGTTGTTTTACATTTTGCAGTATTTGTTTGCAGTATTTCACACCTGTTTTGGGTGTCTTGACAGCAATGTAGTATATAAATATAATAGATTACTCCAAGTTATTACTCTGTACCCTATTGCTATTTCCTTCTGCAGTGTGCTGGTAACACACTGAAATAATAATAATAATAATAATAATAATAATAATAATAATAAATAAATAATAATAATAATTTATTATTTATACCCCGCCCATCTGGCTGGGTTTCCCCAGCCACTCTGGGCAGCTTCCAACCAAATATTAAAAACAATACAGCATCAAACATTAAAAACTTCCCTAAACAGCCTTCAGTTGTCTTTTAAAAGTAAAATAGTTGCTTATTGCCTTGACATCTGTTGGGAGGGCGCTCCACAGGGCAGGCGCCACTGCCAAGAAGGCCCTCTGCCTGGTTCCCTGTAACCTCACTTCTCACAGCGAGGGAACTGCCAGAAGGTCAGAAGGTCCTCAGCACTGGACCTCAGTGGCCGGGCTGGACAATGAGGGTGGAGACGCTCCTTCAGGTATACAGGACCGAGGCCGGTCTAATGAAGATAACGTCATTAGAAAATACTGAATATTTAGCGTTCTTACAATAATGGGTCCAGCCTATAGAATAAGTACCATTCCCTGCTTGTGATTCCACAATAAATAATACAAGGTAAAAATCACTACTGGAATGATGCCTTCAAGATTTCTGGAAGCTAAATTCGCAAGGAGGTTATCTAAATCTAATGTTTGTTAATGTCATGCACGCTTGCCTAAGTACTATGACCCCTGGAACCATAGTACTTAAGCAAGCTCTCCTGAAGCCTCTACCAGTCTGTCTCCATCCAATAAGGATCATGAAGCCTCTTTATGTGTTTAAGGAGGAGACCACAGGTTGCTAACATGGACATCCCTGTTCTGCCCACTTCAATGAAGGAACTGACTGCTGGCCACTGAGGGGAAGGGCACTCACTTTGATCATGACCACCCCTTAGCCATCTGCTGTGTTTTTCTGTGTTTCCCTATCTTAGTAATGGCCCCAGAAATCTTCAAATAAAAACTCCCCGTAATCTGCACTTCACCAAAGCTCTCCGGTGTCTGCGGCACTTCTGATTGTTGGCGCAGCATGAAAGCCATTGCGCACATGGAATCCATCAGCCTGCAAGCCAGACACAGAGCAGTGTTGATAGCACACCAGGCTCATGTTCCAGGACTGAATTTATGCAGCAGGAGAAGCGATGGAAAAGATTGGCACATGCAATCCAAGCTCAAGTAATGAAGTAGGTACATTGAGTGGCACCAGATATTTGGGGGAAGGGATTGTGAAGCACAACACAAATATTCTGCCCTGCACAGGAGCAGTTGTTCCACGGCAGAGGTAGGTTGTGAATTTCAGATATTTTAAAGTAAGAATGCTCACAAATATCATCTGGACCAGGGGTCAGCAAACTTCTTCTGCAGGGGGCCGGTCCACTGTCCCTCAGACCTTGTGGGGGGCCGGACGATAGTTTGAAGGGGGGGGAATGAACACATTCCTATGCCCCACAAATAACCCAGAGCTGCATTTTAAATAAAAGGACACATTCTACTCATGTAAAAACACACTGATTCCCAGACCGTCCGTCCACGGGCCGGATTTAGAAGGCGATTGGGCCAGATCCGGCCCCCGGGCCTTAGTTTGTCTACCCATGATCTGGACGAATGTTTCATCTTGCATGATCCAGTATTTTTTGCTACAGTAGGCAAAACAGCAGTTCTTTTCCAATCATATGCACAACATTTCTGTCCTGCTTTATTTAGTGGACACATTTATGCCAGATTATCTTCTGCCTTTGAGGGTGGGGGAGAGTTTGGATGCCCCCAGATGGAGATGTACTGTGGATTTCTTTCACACCATTTGCATGATGTCATCCTCATCAAAATGTCTTTTTATATTTTATCTGGCTTAATAAGAGCATCCCCAGCCACCACTGATGTGGATGCTTGTTAGTGCATTTTAAATTTTTTGGTGGGTGGCTATGTAGTGATGCTTTGGTGGGTGGTTCCTATTGCCACAACTCTTATGTGTGCTTGCTCCTCCCATATGCACATCCTAGCCATTTTGTTCTGGCAGCCCAAATGATAAGAGCATGCCTGCTTCCACTGATTACCCTATGCTGAAAGCACCTCCAAATTTCAACACCTCTGGAGGAACTGTTCCCTCAAGATCTCAACACGTCTGGGGAAATACTCTGGAGAGTGCAGTTGCAGTATGTGCACTGGGATTTTAAAAATAAAATAAAAAATACGGAGGACTTGCGCAAGACCTGTTTATCAGAATTTTGGTGTCGTTAAGTATCCAGTCACTTTCATGTCTGGAATGTGGAAACTGAGCAGTACAACCTGCTCAAAAGGAATAGAACAAACAGGAAGGGAGGAGAAGGCACATTCTGTATGTAAAGTATATGTACACTTGTGAAAAGATCAATACCTGGAGTGTGGAAGGCAGATTGAAAACAAATGAGTAAAAATTGTAGGAGAGAGAAACAACAGGGACTTGTTTGCTCTCAGACTCATTCATGCTTCCTATGGGGATTTTATCTATATCTATCTATATCTATCTATATCTATATCTATATGCCCAGAATGGGGAAAGGTAGCAGAGGTTGAGGGAGTAGTGACTGAGAGGAGGGGCCAAGAAACATAGCATGGAAACTGAGTGTTCAGAAGCTACACACGATCACACACTCTTGATTCTAGGAGCACAACTACCTACCCCACACTCTCCTAGCGCCTTATAAAGCCTTGAAGACGTGCTCTCTTGCAGTGGAGGGGGGGGGTGCAGTGCTGATGGAAAGCAGGCTGCATGTGGCTCCCAGGAACATCCCCTGCCAAAGTGCCGGGCAGAGGCACGGTGCTGAGATATCGTGCCATAACTCATCTGGTTTGGAAGCGCTGCCCATTCTCATCCATCAAGCTTCCTGTAACTCTTACCCTCCTTTGCTCCATGCCATTCCTGGAAAGCCGATCTCAGCTCTGCTCCATTTGTTCTCGACTGCTGATTCCTTCCCTTATATAGATTCTTTTTTTCCCCCTTTAGTGCTGGGAGGGGAAGGAAAGAAATGCACGGGAAATAACGTTCCTGTGCGGAGGAGGTCACTGGATGATGCCATCACCTGACTATTTGAAGTTGTTCAGCTGGGAATGCTTTGGGAATGAACACGCAGCTGGATGAGGGCATGGTAACTGCTGCTTGTTTGTTTGCTGAGAAGCACTCTGTGTGGAGCCAACAGGCACGTGAGTCCCTGTGCGCAGCATTAGTGAAATCTGGCATCCACGTCTTCCAACGGGTATTGGCAGCAGTGGGAAGGAAGGCTGCAAAAACAAGGTCCTGGAAAGCCTGCCTTCGAGTCCAGCGTGTAAAAAGAACACACCCAAGTGAAAATCGCTAGCGTTTGCTTTGGGGTGCCCAACTTCTGGTATGCATGAAGACAGACATGGATCCCACTGAGATCTCTCTCTTTCCGTCTCATACATACACAAACATGCACGCCCCAAAGATCAACCCTAAGGCATGTTTAGCCCAATATCTTTGTTTTCCACAGTGACTATCAAGATGGTTGAAATTGCTTTATGTTCCATATATGTAACCACAAACTGGCCAGGTGGGCAACTGACTGAGTTACAATGGGTTGCTGAGTATTCATCTTTCTTGTAAACTACAATTTTATGCATTTGGGGGTTTTTTGAGGGTGGACAAGGATTGCTAACGTATCACTGAATGCAATGGATATTACATGTGCATGTTAAGTCTTTTAATGAGACTTGGGAATGTGTTATCTAAATATTCAGTAGATAAAGCTTGCAGTTTCGGAGGAGACAAACATTTTTCAGCAAGAAAGTGGGTGGATCAGGGGACCAACAAGAGAACATGTTCATGTAAATACAAAAAAAGGTGTTGCAGATTATTACTAGTGTTTCTAGAAATGTGCCTTTGCTTCTGCTTCAGTCAGAACTCAGCGAAAGAAGTAGAACAGCCTTGAGCAATGGCCAACCGAGTTATACAGGCAGATTCCTTCATGATGGATTAGGACTGGGAGTGTGGGCAGATGAGTGGGAGCTGTTTTATATGACCCTTGCCCATAGTTCCCTCCTCTGCTTCAGGAAGCTCCTCTGGTTTGAACACTGCTGGCAGACATCCCAGCGCCTTCAAGTCACAGTGGATGGTCAGGCCTGCTTCTGAAACAAATGCAACTCTTCCCTATGGGTTTTCCCCCACCAAATGTTTTAAACTTTCCTCCTGGAATGTCATGTGACCATAGCAGACAAGAAACTTAGACCAATCTGGAGGAGAGTGGGATAGTGATATTCAGGGGAAATTCCTCTCTGCAGAAAATGCTCCAAGTCATGAATGGCTCCTGAAGATAGTGGTATGTTCCCCACAGTCCTTTGCTTCCTCAAACTCGGCCCTCCAGATGTTTTTGGTCTACAACTCCCATGATCCCTAGCTAGCAGGACCAGTAGTCAGGGATGATGAGAATCGTAGTCTCAAAACATCTGGAGGGCTGAGTTTGAGGAAGCCTGGCTTAGACCTCTCTGACAATTCTGCTGCAACCAATCCATCTTTTTACTCACATCATGCCTCTTTGGCCTCTTCCTATCGCTTCCATGGCACCTCTTCAACATGCTTCCCTTCTCTCTCCCCCTCTCAGCCACTTTTTCACTTAGCCTTAATCAACAGCTTTACTACAATTTTTAACACTGTGGATCAGGGATATGGAAAGCAAATGGCGGATGGGCCAAACTAGACAAACAGTGAAACATGTGGCAGCGTCAGACATGCTTCTGTGAGTCATTTATTTATTTAAATAGCAGCACTGGGGAGGCAATTGGTGCACTTGTGCTGTTCTGCTGTTCTGGGGTGCTTCAAGTGGCAGAACATGGAGGATGTTTGAAGGACTGAAAAGAAACAAAACAAGCCAGAATCTCCAAACACGAGGGAAAGGGGAGGGTTTTTGCAGATTTTTGATTTTAAAAAAAGAGGGAGAAAGGAGTTTCCCACTGGCAAATGTTATGGAAAACTGCCCCAGATGTTGCTCAGTGGTTGGTCCTTCAACCCAGTGAATTTCCTCAGGCTTCGCTTGCTTTCCCAGAGAAGAAGTCGGAGACACTGCCAGCTCTGCACAGTCTCCTCCCTAGCTGGAAACTCTGGGAAATGCTGAAAAGCCACCACTGGGAAAAGTGGAAAGAAGGGGACTGAAAGGACACTGCCCCCTCCAAATAAGCAATCTGATTAATTCCTCCGAGTTTAACTAATACAATTTCCCTTCAAATTTATGTATGCCCAGGTTCTCCATCTCTAGACAGACAATTTTCTGTCTGCCATGTCAGTTCTGCCTACTTAAAAATTCAGGTTGCTGACTGGGTCAGCTGCAAAACATACTGTCCTGAAGAGAGAGAAAAACACACAGAAGCTATCTTTGGGATATGTGGATGTTAAGACCTACCACTGCTGAACACTCCCTCAAAAATAAATGTTCAGGGAGCATTTTTCCATTGAGAAAAAAATGCTGGTCTTGCTGAGCAGCATTACAATTAGGAATGGGTGAACTCTCCATAGCTCTGCCTAATCTCATTGGGATTGCCACCTACAGCTCTAACGCAGTCCAGCGTCTCTGAGGCCCATGCAAGAACTTCTGTCAGCAAAATTATTTCTATACAATGAATGCCCTCCTCAGGCTCTGGGGAGGGTCTCCTTGCGAGCACTCTCTAGAGTGCTCACAATGTGCTTTTGGTTACATGCGTGGAGTCCTGGAATGCAACCTCTGTGTAAATTAGGAGTTGACTGTACAATCTGAGCTCATCACACCATTTTTGACCATCTCCACTGGCTTCCAACGTGTGAGCCTTACACAGCTCAGGACCCCAATACCTCACAGCACATCTCCACCCGAAGGAGCCTGTCTGGACATTAAGGTCAGCATTGGAAGCTCCCCATAGAGCAATCACTCAGGCAGAAATTGGAGAGTGAAGAAGAATGAGAGTTTGGATTTGATATCCCGCTTTATCACTACCCGAAGGAGTCTCAAAGCGGCTAACAATCTCCTTTCCCCTCCTCCCCCACAACAAACACTCTGTGAGGTGAGTGGGGCTGAGAGACTTCAGAGAAGTGTGACTAGCTCAAGGTCACCCAGCAGCTGCATGTGGAGGAGCAGAGACGTGAACCTGGTTCCCCTGATTATGAGTCTACCGCTCTTAACCACTACACCACACTGGCTCTCTGATGATGAGAAAGAGGGTGCTTTTGGTGGTGGACCTCATTTAGGGAATGCTTACCAAAGATGAGCACCTGGCACCTACCAGGAAAATATTTTCCCTAAAAGATTTGATTGCTGATATCTTTTTGCTACTGTTAGGGAATATTGTTTAGTTGATTAATTTTGTGGTGACCGTGTTTATTCATCTGGGAGGGGTTTTGATTAACAAACTGAGAATTATGTATACAACCACTTGTAGCTGATTGCTGCTATTATGTTTTTAAATTGTATAGGTCCTTTTTGCATTTGACTTGCACCATTTTTTTTGATTGTAAGTCACACTGGTGTTTCGTACAGAGTGATTGATAAGTGACATAAACCATTACCATCTCCTCCTCTCCTCAGATTGTGTATTTAATGCTCATGCTACGCCCGGGTGCATTTACTCTGCAATTATGAACCATCAGTTTTATTTGGGGGGCCAGCCAGATAATTTTGTGAGGAGGTCAGATTGAATGGCAAAACATATTCCTGGACATCCAAACCACTGTATGGAGAAGAAAGTGACCTTCAACATAGAAGTTGCCCATTCCTACTTTAGATCACAGTCAACTTTTTAGTTTAAAAAAATAACCCTGGACTGTCAATTATTTAATGACAGAGTATACTGTAATCTTCGGAAGTGATCCAAGGAACAGAAGTAATGAAACTAAATCCCAAAAGAGAAGAGGCAACCAGATATTGTTACATTTAATGTGGATCTCTCTATACAACAAGCAAATCAAGCATAAATAACTTCCTCAGGCATGAAGCATCATTTGGGCACTTTCTAAAACCACCTCTCTTCTTAACAAATTTGAGCTGGAAAGTCCAACTGGACAGAAGATAGTTCAGCTGTTCTTTCCTAACATCCTAAGAGCTGAACTAACAGAACTCTAAGCAGGCAGAGCTGCTTAACATAAGGAAGTGATCTGCCACAGAGACCACATCCATCTTCCCTTAGCACCTCTCACTAAATTATCCAAATGCACCCAGTATATATGTGCACCTTCCCCATATTTTTGAGCAGCCAACTGATTCACCTTCCACAAAAGCACACCAGTGAAGCTGGGATAAAAGGTGCAATATTCGTTCAACATTCATTATATGAATGAATACAGGCCCTGTCCCTACCTCTCTCCACCTGGTCTAGGGCGGGGCCTGGAAGGCCTCATAAAGGACTGCTGCCGCTGCTCTGCTGCTGGTGCTGCCCAGGACTCTCTCCTGCTGTGAGTGCCCACAGGCCCTGTCCCTACCTCTCTCCACCTGGTCTAGGGCGGGGCCTGGAAGGCCTCATAAAGGACTGCTGCCGCTGCTCTGCTGCTGGTGCTGCCCAGGACTCTCTCCTGCTGTGAGTGCCCACAGGCCCTGTCCCTACCTCTCTCCACCTGGTCTAGGGCGGGGCCTGGAAGGCCTCATAAAGGACTGCTGCCGCTGCTCTGCTGCTGGTGCTGCCCAGGACTCTCTCCTGCTGTGAGTGCCCACAGGCCCTGTCCCTACCTCTCTCCACCTGGTCTAGGGCGGGGCCTGGAAGGCCTCATAAAGGACTGCTGCCGCTGCTCTGCTGCTGGTGCTGCCCAGGACTCTCTCCTGCTGTGAGTGCCCACAGGCCCTGTCCCTACCTCTCTCCACCTGGTCTAGGGCGGGGCCTGGAAGGCCTCATAAAGGACTGCTGCCGCTGCTCTGCTGCTGGTGCTGCCCAGGACTCTCTCCTGCTGTGAGTGCCCACAGGCCCTGTCCCTACCTCTCTCCACCTGGTCTAGGGCGGGGCCTGGAAGGCCTCATAAAGGACTGCTGCCGCTGCTCTGCTGCTGGTGCTGCCCAGGACTCTCTCCTGCTGTGAGTGCCCACAGGCCCTGTCCCTACCTCTCTCCACCTGGTCTAGGGCGGGGCCTGGAAGGCCTCATAAAGGACTGCTGCCGCTGCTCTGCTGCTGGTGCTGCCCAGGACTCTCTCCTGCTGTGAGTGCCCACAGGCCCTGTCCCTACCTCTCTCCACCTGGTTTAGGGCGGGGCCTGGAAGGCCTCATAAAGGACTGCTGCCGCCGCTCTGCTGCTGGTGCTGCCCAGGACTCTTCCTGCTGTGAGTGCCCACAGGCCCTGTCCCTACCTCTCTCCACCTGGTTTAGGGCGGGGCCTGGAAGGCCTCATAAAGGACTGCTGCCGCTGCTCTGCTGCTGGTGCTGCCCAGGACTCTCTCCTGCTGTGAGTGCCCACAGGCCCTGTCCCTGCCTCCTTCCACCTGGTCTAGGGCGGGGCCTGGAAGGCCTCATAAAGGACTGCTGCCGCCGCTCTGCTGCTGGTGCTGCCCAGGGGAACTTGAAACAGCACAGAGTCCTTTTTAAAATGCTTTTTAAAGAATTTTTAATGTTTTTATCTTCTTTGGGGTGGTAGGTGGGAGGGATTTTTAGTTGGGTGTGGGAATCTGTTAAATTTTAGTGTATTTGTAATTTTTATTGTTTTTGGTTTTATTGTTTTATTGTCTTTTTTGTGTTCTTCTTTGTTGAGTTCTTTGCTGTTTTTTACAGAGGTTTTATTTTGTTTTTAAGGGGAGGGGTCAGGGCTGCCCGGGAGGGGGTCCCAGCAAGCAAAATGGCTGGGGCAGATTCCACAGGGGTGTGTGCACTGGAACAACCGATCTCAGTGGTCACGGGTAGGAGGAGGAGTTACGCTAAGACCAGACCATGTCATTACCGAGGAGGCAGACTTAGTCGTTGTCTGAGGACTATCCCTGCCTCCAGGTCTGGTCCTGACCGGACGGATATTGGAATAGGCAAGGGATACCCACATGACCTGAAGGTGCTGCTGTGCAATGCCAGGTCGATGATGAATAAGACCACCGCCATTCACGACCTGATTGTGGATGGAGGATTTGACCTGGCATGTGTGACAGAGACCTGGTTGGAGGAAGCCGATGGGCCCGTTCTTGGCGCTGCTTGCCCACCAGGTTTCTCTTATGCACAGCAACCCAGGCCATCTGGGCGGGGAGGGGGGGTTGCAGTGATTTTTAGGAAGTCATTAGTTTGCACCAGGCGTCCTATTGGGAAGACCCAGTTCTCTGAGTGCATGTTCTGGAAGTTGGGCAATAGAGGCAGTACAGGATTCCTTTTGGTGTACCGACCTCCCCGCTGCACCAAGGATTCCCTGCCCGAGCTGCTTCAGGTCGTTTCGGATGTGCTCCTGGAGACACCTAGCTTGGTTGTCTTAGGGGATTTTAACATCCATGCCGACACGACCTTACAAGGAGCCGCTCGGGACTTCGTGGAAAGCATGGCCACCATGGGGCTGTCCCTGAATAAGTCTGGCCCAACTCATAGCCGCGGACATGCCTTGGACTTGGTGTTTACCTCTATGGATGTTGGTGATCTGACATTAAGTAAAAGCGAAACAAAAGAAGTGCCATGGTCAGATCACTTTCTGGTGCAACTGGACTTCTCCGCAACCCTTTCCCTCTGCAGGGAGGTGGGACCGATTCGGATGGCCCGCCCCCGCTACTTAATGGATCCAATTGGCTTCCAAAGAGTGGTAGGGGATGTTTTATCCCATGTCGATGGCCTTTCAGCTGATTCCCTGGTGGCCCGCTGGAATGCGGAGTTAACCAACGCTATTGACTGTCTGGCTCCGAAGCGCCCTCTCAGATTGCATGGAGCCCGGACAGCCCCGTGGTTTTCCCCGGCGCTGAGGGTGATGAAACAGTCATTGAGACGGCTAGAGCGCCGGTGGCGGAAAACTCATTTTGAATCAGACCGGACACGGGCTAGAGCTCAACTTCGAGCCTACCAAGTGGCAATGGCGACGGCGAAGAGGACCTTCTTCACCGTCTCCATCGCATCTGCAGAAAACAGCAGCAGGAGACTCTTCCAGGTGGTTCGCAATTTAGCGGAACCACCTGCTCCATCCGGGCCCAGTACGGGCCACATGATCTCCTGCAATGATTTTGCAAAGTTTTTTGCAGATAAAGTCGCTCAGATTCGGGAAGAGGTAGACTCCACCGTGGGAGCAGGGCCGGGGCGGGGGAGTGCTAGAGTCCTGTCTAGTCAAGTTTTGTGGGATCAATTTCAATCTGTTACCTCCGAGGATGTGGACAGGCTGCTTAGACGAATGAAACCAACCACCTGTCTCCTTGATCCTTGCCCATCCTGGCTTATAAAAGCTAGCCAGGAAGGGCTGGGCGATGGGCTTCGCGGGTTGGTAAATGCTTCTCTCCATGAGGGAGCCTTCCCAGACCCGCTGAAAGAGGCGGTTATTAAACCGCTTCTTAAAAAACCATCTTTAGATCCGGCCAATATGGCCAACTATCGCCCAGTCTCAAATCTTCCATTCTTGGGCAAGGTGATTGAGCGAGTGGTTGCGGAACAACTCCAGGCACGCCTGGAAGAAGCGGACCATTTGGATCCCTTCCAGTCAGGATTCAGGCCTCATCATGGGACTGAAACTGCCTTGGTCGCACTGGTCGATGATCTCCGGCGGGCTAGGGACAAAGGTAAGAGCTGTTTCCTTGTTCTGCTGGATCTCTCAGCGGCTTTTGACACCATCGACCATAACATCCTTCTGGACCGTCTAGAGGGCTTGGGAGCTGGGGGCACTGTCATGCAGTGGTTCCGCTCCTTCCTCCTGGGCCGTGTTCAGAAAGTGGTGGTGGGGGATGAGTGTTCAGACCCCTGGGCGCTCACTTGTGGGGTGCCTCAGGGTTCTGTCCTCTCCCCCATGCTTTTTAACATCTATATGCAGCCGCTGGGAGAGATCATCAGGGGGTTTGGGCTGGGTGTCCATCAGTATGCTGATGATACCCAGCTCTACCTCTCTTTTAAATCAGAACCAGTGAAGGCGGTGAAGGTCCTGTGTGAGTGCTTGGAGGCGGTTGGAGGATGGATGGCGGCTAACAGATTGAGATTGAATCCTGACAAGACAGAAGTACTGTTTGTGGGGGACAGGAGGCGGGCGGGTGTGGAGGACTCCCTGGTCCTGACTGGGGTAACTGTGCCCCTGAAAGACCAGGTGCGCAGCCTGGGAGTCATTTTAGACTCACAGCTGTCCATGGAGGCACAGGTCAACTCCGTGTCCAGGGCAGCTGTTTATCAGCTCCATCTGGTACGCAGGCTGAGTCCCTACCTGCCCACTGACTGTCTCTCCAGAGTGGTGCATGCTCTAGTTATCTCTCGCTTGGACTACTGCAATGCGCTCTACGTGGGGCTACCTTTGAAGGTGACCCGGAAACTACAACTAATCCAGAATGCGGCAGCTAGACTGGTGACTGGGAGCGGCCGCCGAGATCACATAACACCGGTCCTAAAAGACCTACATTGGCTCCCAGTACGTTTCCGAGCACAATTCAAAGTGTTGGTGTTGACCTTTAAAGCCCTAAACGGCCTCGGTCCGGTATACCTGAAGGAGCGTCTCCACCCCCATCGTTCTGCCCGGACACTGAGGTCCAGCTCCGAGGGCCTTCTGGCGGTTCCCTCATTACGAGAAGCCAAGTTACAGGGAACCAGGCAGAGGGCCTTCTCGGTAGTGGCACCCACCCTGTGGAATGCCCTCCCACTAGAGGTCAAAGAGAACAATTACCAGACCTTTAGAAGGCATCTCAAGGCAGCCCTGTTTAGGGAAGCTTTTAATGTTTGATGGATTTCTGTATTTTAGAATTTCTGTTTTTTTGGAAGCCGCCCAGAGTGGCTGGGGGAACCCGGCCAGATGGGCGGGGTATAAATAATAAATTATTATTATTATTATTATTATTATTATTATTATTATTATTATATTTGGAAAATGTAGGATTTAAAGAGCGAGAATTCCTTTCCCCAGCTGACTTCTGTCGCCAGTTATTAAAACACTTAGCACAGCATGTTGAAAATCAGTGATATTTCTCCCTCCTCACTGGGAAGAAGGCTCTAAATATTGTGTTATATTTTTATATTCAATGGGGTATTATTTTGAACCTTGAGCTGCGATAAATACTGTTGAGTCATCACCTGTATGGGTAACCCTAATTTATAAGGGGAAAGCATGAAGACTGGTGTTATTTGCAGGTAGCCTCATGTGGGCTACTGAACTTAAATGGGAAAGCAAACAGCTGCAAACACGTAGCAAACCCCAATGTAGACAAGCCCTGAAAGTCCTAACAGCACCTGCTATATATTTGTGTGTGTGATTCTAGCTGGGCCATTTATCTTAAATGGCAAGTTAAGGCAACACAGTGCCTTTCAGGAATCCCTGGATGTCAGTGAGTGGAAGATACTTTGCATCTCCCAGGCAGATGGGAAGCGCCTTTACAGCTTTCCTTCCTTCCAGCCATTGCATCTTTTCCCCAGTCTCTGAACATGAAATTACAGCCCCACCCATGCCTTAAGCCAACACATAATTTGAACTTGAAGAAAATGAATAAAATATGCAAGAGAATAGGGTTTGAAAATGTTTTTGGGAAATATGTAATATAATCCCTGCAACAACATTCTGCTCCAAGACCTATTGGGGAAGAGTGGGGCGCAAGTCCCTATTAGTGAACAACAAATCCATATTATTCTGAAGTCTCTTCTGGTTGTTGATCAACAAGTGATATGTTTTGGAATGCAAACTGAGATGACTAAGTCAAGGGAGCAGTACCCTGTGCTCAGCTACAGGATGGAAGGGTGTGGTGTGGAAGTCAGTCAATCCATAAATATGATGCCATAACTCATTAATTCACTCCCATCTCTTCTAAAAAACATACAGTGGTACCTTGGTTCTCAGACGCCTTGGTACTCAAATGTCTTGGTTCCCAAACACCGAAAACCTGGAAGTAAGAGTTCCGGTTTTCGAACTTTTTTTGGAAGCCAAACGTCCAAAGCGGCTGTCAGGTATTGTTTCTGGAGTGCCTGCACCAGTCAGAAGATTCACCTTGGTTTTCAAACATTTCATAAATCAAACAGACTTCTGGAATGGATTAAGTTTGGCACTTTTGTTTTTGCTATTTATTTTGCGTTTTTGTTAATTTGTTTTTGTGGCTGTGTGGAACCCATTTCAGCTACTGATTGATTGATTGATTGATTGATTGTGTGGCTGCAGAAATGGATAAAAGCCCCCCCCCCCATCCTAACAATGACTATCATCAGTGCAAGTAATAATTTTATTTTATTTTATCATCTACAATACTGTCTTATTTATTTTACAGTATAGTACAGTGCATTGATTATTGCTTTCATTTTATGGTCTCTTTAGATAGTAAAATTCATGTTAAATTGCTGCTTTAGGGGTTGTTTTTAAAAGTCTGGAACGGATTAATCTATTTTGCATTACTTTCTATGGGAAAACGTGCCTTGGTTTTGGAATGCTTTGGTTTTGGAACGGACTTCTGGAACGGATTAAGTTTGAGAACCAAGGTACCACGGCATTAGCCACTTCATGAAAAATTCCTGAGTCTTGCTATGTGCTAAAGTTAGGATGCATTGGCAAAAACTTATTGCCACTGTGCTGCTTAACCATTTAAAAACTGCAGGCAGGATTTTCATGTACTTATTATATTTGCTTCTTGCATTTCCCCACAAGGAGGTCAGGTGGCCGCCATTTCAGCCTTACAACCTTGCGAAAGAGGGCAAGGCTGAAGGAGAGAAAATTGCCTGAAGCCACCCAGTGAACTTCATAGCTGATCAAGGTCTTGGACCCAGGTTTCCCATTCTCAAATCCAATATGCTAACTTGGACAACACATATTGATCATCAGTGACTACATAAACATGGACTGGGGTTTAGGTGGAGTTCACATTCTTACCTTATCTAGCAATAATGGCCTCTCCCTCAAAGAGGGCCAAAACAGACAGAATGAGCAAGAAGTAAATGATGTTCCTGAATTGTTGAAGCTAAACAAGTCTCAGTCCAATCAGTGTCTAAATAAGTATTGCCTTGTAATCCAGGAAAGTTTCTTGCTCGAAGAACAGGGTATAAGTGTAATACTGTCAGCTAATTATTTTCTCCCCGGTATTACTGTTTTCAGGGAGTGGGGTGCCAAAAAAAAATGTCCCAAAGGGTAGCATACGTTCAAAGCTGGCTTATTCTTTCCTTATAGGTCAAAATACTTTGGTACAACAAGAATCCAAAAAAGGCAAAAATTGAGAATGTTTTTATATTATGTTACATGCACAGAGCTGGAAGCAACATACTGTACATTTCGCATGTAGGCCTTTCTATGCATTTTATTGCAGCAGTCTCTAGGAATCCCATTGCTACGGCATCCTTATGACCAGTGGGTGAAGGTTTGGATGATTCCAGGACTGGGATTGGGGAAGCCACACATCCAAACAGTGGAAGCTGCTGCAGCTGTCTACAAACGTAGCAATCAGGAAGAATGGGTGGTTTCCCATTGAGATAAAGAAAGAGGTTAGAGGAATCAAATTCTGAGCACGCTCCAACAGCAAGTGGACAAATACAGTATCAGTTGAAATATGCCTTGTTCTTAGTTATGAATGGAGTTAAGAATTTCAGAGTAAGAATGACTGGGAAATGGCAATCTGTAACATGGAGGAGCAAGTCAAGAACAAGTGGGTTTTAGGTACTCAGCCTCAACATTTGTCCCCACCCTGGAAAATGTGAAAATAAGGGACAGTTTCATCCCCACTTTCACTTTACACACACACACACAAACACACACAAACACACACACACACACAGGGGGGGGGACTTGAAATATTCAAATGTTCGACCCAGCCTTAGCCAAAACTGAAAGTTCCTGTTGGCTTTCCACAGATATCCCCAACATTTGTCTGCACAACAGCTGTCCAATGTTCCACCAGCAGGATGCCACAATCTCTCTCACTAAATTCCTTTGCAAAAGCCCAATGATCTGCCTCTATCTGATTTATTTTTTTCATACACGATACATTTTCTTACAGCCCCGGATAATCTTCTGTTTATATCACACAAGTACGGGATGTTTCTTTTGCATTAATTTTTTTTCCATGCACAGACACAAGTTTACTTGGCTGTTTTCCCCACGCAAACAGAGCCTGTACCTTTCGTTGCGATCCCAAGTCCTCAAATGCTCAAACACTTGAATTCGTGGTCCCCGCTCAGATGTACAGGAGAGAAGGAATGGAACACTAAAAGTGGATCCTCAGGAATAGAAAGAAAGACGATACATGATACCCTGGGGTTCAGGAAAGGAGGCTCATCATCCACAGGAAAACACTTAGGGGTTTGCTTGTATGTCTTTGTAACCTATGAGTCTCAAATCTACTCTGTTGTCTGGCTCATGGGCCTTTTTCCTACCCAGATCAGGGTTAGTAGTCTGAGACATGGATGGTTTGGCTTGAGTCACAGGGTGAGTCAAAGGCTTGGGATCTTCAGAGGCTCCCCAGCCCCTGCCAGTTCTTAGAAACACCACATCCCCAGACGATACAATGGATGGAACAATTAAAGCAAGATGCTAGGAAGATGAGAACTGCTAGGCTCACAGTTTATCCAGCCCAAAGTTATCAGGAGCCATTGCTGACCAACAAGCTTGCTCTTACACACTTAGACTTCTTCACCAAGTATCAGTACTTTCTTATGTCTCATGATGTCATTCCAGGAGTGTAGGGTGGAGATGGCTGTCAGGTAAACTTCTGTCATAAAGAGCCACACAGCTGCTGCTGCTGCCACCACCCACAAGCAGCAGCAAAACGATATGTCTAAATCCGTATCAAAACAGCCCGACTTTATTTAGCAGGGTGGGAGGAAACTAAAGATATGAGGGGTAAGAAAACCTTTATGAGGTGGTTGAGCTTCCCACCCCCCCTTCTGCTAATCTTTCTCATAGCAGCAAAATACTTTGCGGTATCTCCGCATCCTCCTGCCTGGCCATTCTTCCTGAAATGCCCCTGGGAGGATTCTAGGAAGTGCAGCCAGCTGGGAGGCTTCAGAGTGTCAGAATGTCTCACATGAAGATAAGCCCATACGCATTTTTAAGCAAAAAAAGAAAAATGTTCAAAGAGGGGAAAGTGCCATTGGCTGCTTTGTAAAGTAAAGGTATGCACCAATCGCCAAAATCCCCAAACTTGTCAAAATCTATGATGCCTGACAATCTTTTTTTTTAATGAACAGTAATATGCCGTGGGACGCGGTAATGGGATGTGGGTGGCGCTGTGGGTTAAACCACAGAGCCTAGGGCTTGCTGATCAGAAGGTCGGCAGTTTGAATCCCTGCAACGGAGTGAGCTCCCGTTGCTCGGTCCCCAGCTCCTGCCAACCTAGCAGTTCGGAAGCACGTCAAAGTGCAAGTAGATAAATAGGTACCACTACAGCGGGAAGATAAATGGCGTTTCCGTGTGCTGCTCTGGTGCGCCAGAAGCGGCTTTGTCATGCTGGCCACATGACCTGGAAGCTGTACGCCAGCTCCGTCGGCCAATAATGCGAGATGAGCGCTGCAACCCCAGAGTCAGTCATGACTGGACCTAATGGTCAGGGGTCCCTTTACCTTTAATATGCCTTTGTGACAGAACAACAGAAAAATGGGCCACACACTTTGCAGGGGTGATTTTCCTTTTCACAAAAGGAGTGGCCCTCCAGACTTTGTTGAACTGCAGCTCCCATCATCCCTGACTGTTGGCCATGCAGACAGGGGTTGAGAGGAGCTGGAGTCCAACAGCATCTGGAAAGCCACAGGTTCTCCATCGCTGCTTTAAAAATGGGTGGCGGCAGGGGGAACAAAGTCACTGCTGCCACAGCAAGCAGCCTATTGAAACAATTTTGAACATCCTAACCCCCATAACAAAGGGTAACTGGTAGCAAAGCATGGTATTGTAAAGCCAAGTGAGGAACCCCAGCACACCCACACTGACCCGCTGGCCACTATTGCTTGAATTTCTTTCCCAAAGACTTAGGCCTATTATCATATGTGTCTGTCATCTACAGGGAGGAGACAGGTTTCAAGTGTTATTGTGTACAAGAAAAACAAACCAAAAGGAACAAACCAAAGATAATAAGCTTTTGTTGACTGCTGTAGAAAGTATCAAAAAATTAAAATTCCATGCAATTCTTTCAATAGATGAAAAGGAAGCACTTCCAAGCACAAAAAGATAGGGGTGTGTGGTGTGTATGAAAGTGTCTACTGGAAAACAAACCCTCTTTGCAATGAATTTTTTTATTTAAAAAAACCTATTTTTATCCCCTGTATTGTTGTGAAATGTTTATCCAATTGCATTCTGCCCACTGAAGAGTTCGGAGAACATCTGGAAGCTTGCATGCGGCTCCAACAACCTAAGTTGGTCCAAGCAGAAAGGCAATTTTGTAAGAACATAAGACCACCCATTGAACCAAAGTCCAGTATTTTCACCAAGATGCTTACAGAAAGCCCACAAGCAAAAGATGAACAGAGCAGCACTCTCCCATGCTTCAGACCAAGAGATTAAGCACCGTCTACTGAATGCTTTATTAACTTAAAGTTGCCTGAGGACACTCGCCCACACACAGAGCATCTGCCGAAAACCTGGGCCTGCCCTTGCCAGACATGCTCAGCAGCGTTATTTTGGTGGTAGCCATGCACTACTCAATCATATTTAGATTCAACCTGACCTGATTGTGACCTCTGGAAGCTGGATTTTTTTCCAGGTTAGGTTCCTACGTGCTGGTGGGGAATACGTTTCTGCTGGAGGAAAGTGAGTGGGCTCATCTGAACTTAGACCTTAGTGGGGAGACATGGAGGATGATGTTTAATGCAACGTCAACAGCAGTTTGGCTACAGAAAGCTTTGCTTCTTTGGTTGCAGTGCTTCTGGTCTTTGCATTTAAACACAAGCTCTTTGCACCTGTGGGAGAGAAGCCATGCTGATCAGAGTTAATCCAGCATGACATCTAGGCTGTGTACTGTACACACTCCCATTTACTCTGCATATGCAGTGCACTCCCACTTCTGGTTTGGGACAACGTTAGCTGCAATCCATATTGTAATCCATATCTATCCTGTCATTTCTTATGAAACCATGCATTTTGATGCGTATTTTTTTCACCAACCAGAACGACCTAGCTGTATTTTCAGCCAGTGATATTAGTCATGGTCACAAGGTTGAACTATCTGCATGCTGAAATGAAAGATAAAAAATAGTGTGTGTAGGCAACTGGGGCACGCAACAGCAGATCGAAATCTCAGGACCATCACACAGGACCACGAGGCTCCCAAGCTGCAGAACAAACAAGGTCATTAGTTTTTTGCGCACTGTGATAAGCTCACAATCTGGTGCCCAGCAATGACAGAAGAGGGGATGACCTGATTCTTGTGTGTTTTAAAGAAGAGATAAGGAGTAACCACAAAAAAATATTATTAGCCTAGAGACAGAACTTATCAAGAATTTTGGGCAGTGGGATGCAAGCCCTAACATTTTATTCTAATTGAGAACAAACGACTTTCCCTGAAAACCAACAGAAAAAGAGAAACTATTTTTCATTTCAGCCACAATCACTATTAAGAAAAGGCCAGACATTGCTTCCACATTTGCCCTTTCTCTGGTTCCCATCTTTTGTTCAATCACTTTTTAAAAATGAAGAATCCATACAAAGCCATTGTTAAATTATTACATGCCAGTGGGGGGGGGGGGTGGCAATTTATTTATTTATTTTCCTATCATATAAAATGACAGCAACAACTATTTGAGCTTTTAAGGGATACCGTTCATTTAGATTGAAAGCCTCCTGTTTGTGGGTGTAGCTTATTTTATTGCTTCCTTGGTCAGCACCATTGAAGGATTCATGTTGAATTGCCAGTTATTGAGCCAATTTTTTGCCCTCTGTACAGCAGTTATTTCTTTACTCCTTCATCTTTTCTTCCCATCGCAGAGAACAGAGTTGTTTTGCTACCAAGGAGGTGGAGGAGAGAGGGAGAGAGAGAGAGAGAGAGAGAGAGAGAGAGAGAGAGAGAGAGAGAGAGAGAGAGAGAGAGAGAGATTTAAAAGAATGGGTAGTATTCAACAAAGAATTGCTCAGAGTAGTCCCGTTGAAATTAATGGACCTAAAGTAGTCATGTTAATTAATCTCAATAGGTCTGCTCTGAGTAAATCTTAGTTCCCAGTGTAAAGAAATGAATAATGTATACAAATCAAGAAGACAGGTGACAAAAGGGGGCAATTCAGCACTAGACCCCATGCCACATTGACCAGGGTAGCAATAAAACAGCTGAACCTGCAAACAGGAATCTTTCAATTGTCATTGGAAAGAACCTTTACTGACTGGAGCTTACTTGTGAGTAGATATTACAAGAGGCTTGTATACATGGAAAGGGGAATGACTAGTTAAATTATTACTGAATTAATTAAGCACTCCATGGAAGCACTGTTTTTAATTGCACTTCCAGCTAATTCTGGAAAGGCATTGCCTCTGCAACAAAGTGCTCGAGAGGGGAAGCAACCAGAGTTGCAAAGAGTGATGGAACCATGTGGATTTCAAAGAATTCTGACTGAGGTCCCAGGAAGCTGGAAGATGATCGGATCAACCATGGTAACTGTGCTTCCCTGAGAAAGGTCATGTCCGTACTATACACTTTAATGCATGTCACTTCCCACAAAGAGTCTTTGGAGCTGTAGTTTCCCCTTGGCAGAGCTACAATTCCCAGGACTCTTAACAAACTACGGTTCCCAAGATTCTTGGGGGGGGGAGTTGCATGCTTTCAATGTGAACAAAGGCTATTTGCCCACCATTTCTTATCCATGGCGATGTGAGGTTCAATCGGCCTTAGCCAGCGCCCTACATGAAAGGAACCCTTGACGCAAGGAACCATTCAGCTACTACAAGAAAGTAAGCTTTACTGAGAGACGCTGAAGTGATGACTTTAATGTGGAGATGAATGCCTTCAGGGAGCAAGGAGTATTATTAAAAGGCTGGATAATGGATATTTCTCTTGCCCCCGTAGGTGCTATGAAGCACAGAACATGCATTCCAAACCAGAATCCTACTCCCTAGGAATCTTCCCATCTACATATTTTCCCCAAAAAAGGGAAGTTTCTAGGTTTTATAACGTTGCAAGAAAGTCTGAAATTGTGCAAAGGCTATGAAATCAAAAGGAGCCATGGAATGGGCTTCTGATGACAAAGAAGAGGGATGTTCTGTTCACCTTGGCTGCTAAACCTTGACCTCCAGGACTTACTATTTCCCACCCCAATCCATTTCCATCTCCTTTCTTTGGTCTTTTATTGCACCCGATTTTGGCCATATATTCCAACAAGAAAGACCCAATGAAAACAGGAAGAACAACCAAGGCAAATTCGTGAGAGGTAGATCAATGCCAGGTAGAAGCAACGAAGCAACTGCCAAATCCATTAATTGATCTAGAACTAACTTCTCTCTCTCTCTCTCTCTCTCTCTCTCTCTCACACACACACACACACACACACACACACACAAAGCACCCAGGGCCTGGACTCTCTTCATATGATTTCCATGACCCACCAACTGCAGGTCAATAATGCAAAGTTTTATAGCTACTGCAATAACATCTATACTGTCAAAGCCTAATGCTCTGTTAGTAAACCCAACAATAGACTACCAGTAATGCATTCTATTGTGGAACTGTAAATCCACTGCATTCCTTATGACTTATTAAAGAAATACAAGCAAGCTCAAGCAACTGCGATCATACTTGATCATACTTCTATCTGATCTCTCCCACTTTCTTTCCCAAGTATTCAGTTCCTATATGGCTCTAACTTGTCCTGCTATGGAATCTCAACTCCCTTCTGGTCAGCTGCGGCTTTGGTATTTAAAAGCTGGGATCACTGATAAAATATCAGTAGGGCTTGAAACACTGTAATCTGAACTTAAGAAATACCATTACAAATGGCATCAGGAAGTTGCATATTTATAGCCTGGTGTTTGTTCCAGATCAGATTTGAAGAGATTACAAGGAAAAGCAAAAATGTCTCCATTTTTTTTCTTCCCTTCTTGCATTATTATTCTTACTAATCTGCCAGGGCAGCCTCCCTTACTAATCCACCCTCCTGGGATCGAAGGTTTAGCAAAGGGTCTTTCTGGCTCACATCTTTATTACCAGGATGAGAAATTCTGCCTAGCTGACAATTCTGCCCACAATGCAGCAGAACCCTTCACTCAGATCTGCTCTTCCCACATCCCCACGGCCAGGACTGTGTTGACTCTAAGGGTTAAAAATGGAGGAAGACTTCTCTTTAAGGACCAAACCAGATGAGATTATGAGATTATGAAGATCTGTGATTTGTTCCCCCATCCTTTCAAATGTTTACCAAAATTTTTTTAGGAGAAGGGGGATTTGATTCAAGTCAATAGCGCATGCACACACACACACACACACACACACACACACACACACACTGTGGCTGCATACACATTACCATTTACTCTGGCTACATACACATTACCATTTACTCTGAAGGCAGCCCTGTTTAGGGAAGTTTTTAATATTTGATGCTGTATTGTTTTTAACACTCGATTGGGAGCCGTCCAGAGTAGTTGGGGAGACTCAGCCAGATGGGTGGGGTATAAATAAAATATTATTATTATTATTATTAATAAAATTAATAAGAATAATAAATGAAAACTTGAGCCACATTCACTGCACAGTTAAGCTGAGATGTGTACATTTTAGACAGCCATTGTGCATACATGGATGACAGCACATGTACAGGTGACAGCTTCAAGAACAGGAGTTTGGGGGTTTGCAGCGGCAGAGAAAGCCTTGATTCCAATCAGGGGGAAAGGTGGGATATATATATATATATATATATATATATATATATATATATATATAATACTGATGTACCAAACAAGTAATGTGCATTGAATGAACCTCTGGTGTGTACAACAGTGTGCAATTGCAACTTGAAACATAGTGGAAGCTGGCTAATGTGTACATAGCCTGCATTACCAATGGGGGAAAACCCTTCCTCAAAATTACTTGCTCGTGTAGGAAAAATGTAGGAGGGTACTTCCAGACTGTCACTATATATTCAGGTAGGGTTCAATCGTATACTGCCAAATTCAGGTTGTGCACTGATAGCTGAAACTCTGACACTTCTCTAAAAGATTGGGCACTTTGCGAAGATTGGAAGGTGACAGTAAAATGCATTTGTTTGATGCAGCATCCCCTGACCTCCCTATAAACCAATTAGAATGAATATTCAATAAATAGCTAACTTTGTCTAATCTCCCTGCAAACAAATCAGGTTGAATAAACAGGTGACCTGGAAGCAACCTCACCTGCATCAGGAGGTGCTGCTATTGTCAGAACCACCCCTCCTCCTCTAGTCTTTAAAAACAAACCAAGAGCTATAAATCCTGACCAGGAGCTGTCAGGGTTTTTGCCTGTTTGGCGCTTGTAGAATGGGGGCCAGGATAACAAACCTCTTGAATACCCTGTTTCTCATATTTTAAGACATACCCATAAAATAAGCCATGGCAGGATTTTTAAGCATTCAAGGAATATAAGCCATACCCCGAAAATAAGACATAGTGATAGGCGCAGCAGCAATGCCGGACGCGGCAGGAGGAGGAGGAAAAAAATAAGACATCCCTTGAAAATAAGCCATAGTGTGTTTTTTTGAGGAAAAAATAAATATAAGACATGTCTTATAATATGAGAAACACGGTACTTCCTAAAAACCTTCATTGTTGTGCCCTTTTGAGTGAGACACGACAAGTGGCAGCTTCCTACTTTATTGTTTGCACAAGGAGAGGATTTTCATTTGCAGTTGGGACTTTTCTGTTTGCTGCTGTTGGCTCCCAGGCCTAAAAAGGCAAAGTTTACAAAGCTCCTCTTTGGGACTCATAGAGGGTGACGCTGAAAATTGGCTGGAAACCACCAGCTTCGAAGTCGGCAGAAGATCTCTCTCCTGACCCCAAACCTGCCGTTTTGCCCTGACTTTTTGCCTGAATCCACTCCTCCAGAGAACCCTGCCCCACATAATCCCATGCTTCCCACATGGCACTCCAAAATAATCCTGGCAGCTGCAGTTCTCTCCCCCCCACACACACACAATAACTACAATTCCCAGCACCCTCAACTAACTACAGTTCCCAGGATGCTCTGGGAAAGTCACGTGCTTTAAATAAGCTTTAGATGTTTCATGTGGATCTGCCTTTTCCTTCACATTTAGGGACAAGGGGGGTCTGAGCGTGACTTGCACGGGCGCACACTTGCCTGCCTTTGCACACATATTCTTATTTATGCAAAATCCAAACGGACTTACTGACATTTATACACATATTTAGGCTTAAAAGCTGACCTAGCCATAAAACCCGGGGCAGTTCACATAAATATTTACATAGGGCAGGAGGGGGTCGGGAGAGAACAGCTTCTCTCCTACATTCATTTCCTGCCCCTTCAAGTGATTTCCCAGGCAGACACAGTGACATCAACTTTTAACAGCAACTGTAGTTGTTCCCTTCAAGTAAACCTAGCTGCATAAACACTATATTCTTTCACCCAAAGAATTCTGGGCATTATAGTGTATCCCTCACCAAGTTATAATTCCCAGCAAGCCTTAACAAAGTTCAGTTATTAATATGGGTACATGTGGACAGGTTGTCTAGTAAATATTTTGATACACTCCTTACTTTTATAGACTTTTTTGAAAGGCTGCTAAGAACTATCGTATGTACACATATTTCTACAGATCAGAAGCCTGTGTGTTTTCCAGAGGTCAATACAAAGCTAAATCCAAATTGCACCCTGTCCCAGAATTTCAAATCTCAACCTATGCGAGCAAAGCAGTTAATGTCCCTCTCACCAAATGACAAAGGCTATTTTTTACCAGCCAGCTAGCTGCTAACTGGTACGCATGACAAGAAAGCAGGTAATGCTCTAAGAAGCAACTACAAGGTGGGAATTATAGGAAGCTCTCTACCTGGCAAACTAATTTTAAAATGCACATGTGCACCCATGAGTTTTTACTTTTTGAAGAAAATGTGACAGAGAAGACAAAGTCACCTGTAGATTTCTGCCTACTTAGTATGCTAATCAAATTCCCTTTGCGCCAACTCTCCCAGCTAAACTCATCTAGAGTTTGCTATGTCTGCCTATCTAGATAAATGATTTACCAGCTTTGATTTTTTCCCCCTGGCAGCAGCTCCCAGGTGACATCTGAGGGTGGGGGGGGGGGGTCCTAATCTACGAACACCTGCCTTACCTTATGGGTTTCACTTCCTGGCCTGCATCCTATTTTCCATGCCAAGGCAATGACCCCCAGTAACCAAGGTCTTGCTCAGGATAAGGGTGGGAAACCCAAATTGACTTCATCCACTTATTCCAGGCCAGCACACAGCCTGAGGGAATCCTACTTATGTCTGCAGCAAAGACAGGTTTTACCTGTCACACACACTCAGAGCCAAATCCCAGACTAGAATTGGCCACAGCGGTGAGGAAAAGGCCAGTGCAAACTTTGATGCCTTTGACCTGTCATTTACGCTTCCACTAGGTTTTATCTGTTACTTCTCAGATGAACAAGAGTCTCCTGTCTCTGGCCTTAGGCTTGAACAAAAATAGCTGCTTCCCAGCTGGCTGTTTTAGCGCATTCATGTTTAGCATTCATGCTACATTGTTTCAACAAATGTTAAACTAATCTACTGCATTCACCTTGAGCTGCCTCCACCAGGGTGCTTTTGCCAGACATCTTCAGTTCCCATGTTAGGGAGCTGATCTACAAACGCCTCCAGCCATGTGTAGTAACACACCTACCTGCCACATTTTCACCCCACTAAATGCATCTGATAAAGAAGTACGTAGCTGCCAATGGAAATTCACACAACAATAAATCAGCTGGCCCTAACATTACTCCAGACATGGCTACCCTCGTGGAATTTTCCAGGGGCGGGCACCCTGACCCCCAGTGAGTGCTTGTCAATAATCCCAAGTATAATGCAAAATAGTCACATCGCCTACAACACACTTCTCCTTCACCCCATTGCTTAAGCCCTTCATTTACTGACCCCGAGCCATAACATGTTACTCTTGGCTTTCTCTCCATCCTTCCCTCTGCTTTCTTCTCCACTGAAAGCTTCTTGGGGCAGAGACCTGTCTTTTGTGTTTATGATGCACCAAACCATGTGCACTGATAGCACGGCATAAATCAGAAGAATAATATTGTGCTTCCTCCAATTGTCCTTTATATCCTCCAGCACTTTCGTAATGCTGGGAGTCCTTCGGTGAGTGAGCTGTGATTTGCTTTCAAATGTTTGAACCAACAGCTATCAGCACACTGGACTCCCGACTTTGTTCCTGGAACTTCTCGGTGTTGGCATTCCCAAAACATATGTAACAACCCAACATGTCCATGCTACGATTAAAAAAAATTGCACCAAGAAGTGCTGCTTTTGCAACAAACAGAAATGTTGCCAAGAACCCCATCCAAGAAAGCAGGAGCCTGTAGCCAACTTTCTGATGATGCCAGACCCAACAGCTCAGCGACAGTGTACGCCTATGTGCTGGCCTCCTCCCTTTCTAGCCTGGGACGATTTCTTGGATCTATACAACCTAATGGAAACCCAGGCAGGGAGTCATGGTCAATCCACCCAAACGCCGTTCGGTGACTCAGCACAGCCTTGCCAAGCAGTCTCAGCAGTGCCAACCAGTGTGCCTGTTAGCCATCTGGTTCTCACCCTGGGCGTGCAAAAACAAACAAACAGTGCAATCCCAGACAGGGGCAGGCTAATGGAATCCATGTACACATCCCTGATTGTATCAATATATTTCCCCTCCATGGCAACAGGCCCGATGCACATGTTCAAAAGTGTTCACAACACTGTCCCATGTGAGAGGCTTCACATGCTAGGCACCTTGGAGTTCCAATAACCCCCACTTCCACAACACATTTTAAAAAGGCAATCTAGACCTGGCATAGTGAAAATTTAAAGAACTCGTCCCCTGCCCCAGCAAGTTTGAGATGGCAGAGGATTTCTTCTTGGTCGGCAGCTCTGGGAACTGATATCCCTGCTCTGTCCCCATCCCATTTGCCACACCTGCCTCAAGAGAGGCATACTTATAGCCTTTTTTTATGCTCGTGCAGAAGTCCCAGTATTGACAGGTCAACAAAATTATTCAACCAGACACTGGAGAGGCACAATGCAGACAACAGTGTCTGGAGCGGCTAACAGGAAGAATGGGATGACCAGGGACAGCCAAGCAAAGTCAGTCCAAACAAGCAGAAAATAAAAAAAACACTTCCCAAAGAGTTCATCCAGCCCCAAGAAGTCTCAGTGTGTCTTCCACAATGAGAAACGTTACACCGAGACAGCTTTTGTTGAAAACGAAGGTGCCACATAATGGCTGAAAAATGCAAGGGTCACGCACCACGTGGATTGCCCAAACCATGAGAGTTTCCTTGCCAGTGTCAGCTGCCACACAGCAACATTTCCACAAGTCTCCATGTGGCGAGTACTAGCTATTTGTGTGTATGAAGTACACAACTGTAGAGCTCATAAGAGCCAGTGTGGTGCACTGACTAGAGCAAAGTGTAGGTCTTGATCTGGAGGAACCCACGCTCACCTCCACAACTAGCCATGAACCTCTCTAAGTAATATTGAGCCAATCACCATTTCTTAACCTAACCCTCCCTGAAGGCTTATTGTGTGGTAAAATAGGGGGGGGGGAGAGAGACCATGTATTGCCATCCTGAGCTCCTTAGAGAAAGGACAGGAGAAAGTCATCTCTACAGTGGGAGAGAATCCATTTACACTCCTAGCAAGAGAAAAAAAAGAGCCTATGGATAACACATAGAGATTAGAGTGTGAAGTAGCAAAAGAGCTGGAAGGCACAAACATTGTACGTTGAAAGGGAAATGCATACATTTAGCAAACAAACAGCTTCCTTGCAGATATATATATCTATGTATTATTTCCCAGAGTGCATCTGGGTGGGCAGAGAGGCATTATGGGCTCCGATACTACTTAGTTATTGGCATCTGCTTAGTTATACTTGGCAGCATGTAAGCACAGCGCTGCCTGCAAAACTCACTTCAACCTCAGACCAAAAGTAATTTGCTGTTATTAGATCTCAACTAAGATATTGCAAGAACCAGCAGGCCTGGGAAAGGAGGTCTGTCTCCAGAGGCAAATACCACTGGCCTGTCCCAAACAACTTTAAATGCCAGCCCACCCCCATGTAGAAGACAGCAGCCAGTTGCAAGGTTTACACCTGGTGGGAAAAGAACCAAGGGGACCAAAGAGTAAAGAAAGAGTTCGTATTTCCCAGTTTTGAGCAGAAACTAGGATGGAATTGATTAGGCTTAGGCTCAAGTAAAGAATATAGAAGTAAGTTAAGGTAATTGTTTTCTACTATGTGAAAGAGAACAGAGATCACTTGTTTTCTGCAGATGCTGAGGATAGCATAAGGGGAAACTGCTTCTCATTTTTATAAGGTGCAATTCAGGCTTTATGCAACACTCAGAAATGTCTGCAAACATGGATATGTCCCTCACTGAAGCTACTGTTTGATCTTAACACAGGACCTGGATTTATGCAGAATAGATTGCCAATGTCTTGGGGGAGAGGTGGCAAAGAAAGTGAGAAGGATGTCTAAGGCCAAGAGGGGCAGGAGCAAAGAAAGAGACTTAGAACCACAAGGGGGTGGGGGCAAGAAGTTGCAACGTTTAGCTCTTTGACTTCAGAGCCTTCATCAGTACAAGCAATCAAAAGAATTCACTCTTTTTCTTCTACAGTTTTGTAAGGACTAGAAATTATCATCTTCCATTATATGCACCGAAAGCTTTTTTAAAGGAGGACATGGAGGAGGACATGGGGAAAGGGCTTATGGTCCCATTAAACCAAATAATGTTTCAGTTTGCTGATTCTGCACTGTTATACAGGTACACATGCCCATGATTAAATTTTAACAGGTGCATTCAAATGATAGTGAAAATGTTTAAAGTGCAAACCCAACCTGCTCCCTGCTGTTAATGGCTGGGAGGAAGAGGATTCTGTGTAACTGCATCCCCAACTAGCCCCCATCAGTGCAGAAGAGAGCCATCATTTGCCATGGGTGAATGGAGGGCTCCACCACAGAAGAGGCTCCAGTTTCGCCCACACAGGCTGAAAACCACTCCTGGTGATTCTCCCGCCAGTAATAGTAACCAAAAAGTCCCCATACAAGGTATTTCAGGAGAGGGGTGCCAGTGGATTTGGATCTGGTTGATCCACAGTCCCCCAAATCCCCCTAAAGAGCTGATTCTCGGGGTCCTCTGCTTTGCCACCCTGGATCTGGCACAGTGGGAAATTAAAGAACTCACCCCTGCCCCAGCAGGTTTGAGATGGCATAGGATTAAAGAGATTCCTTCTAGCTCGGCAGTTCTAGGAACTGATATCCCTGCTCTGTCCCCATCCCAGTTATTCGCCATCTGTCTCAAGAGAGTACCCTCTAATACTTATGGCCCTTTTTATGCTTGTGCAGAAGTCCCCATGTTGACATGTCAACAAAAGTATTCAGCAACACACTGGAGAAATACTGGATAGGCACAATGAAGACAACCGTGGCTGGAGCGGTTAATGGGAAGCATGGGATGGTCTGAGCAGATAGCCAAGTGAAGTCAGTCCAAACAAGCAGAAAATAAAAACACTTCCCAAAGAGTTCACCCAGCCCCAGGAAGTCTCATTAATGTTACACCCTTCCACAAAACAATGCCTCAAGCACACTGCTTTAATTGCCAAGGCAGATTTGTTTTAAAGAACTCTAGCCCTTTGTTAAGTGTTTTGCTGAAGCTTTCTGCTTTTCAACCCACCCTAGAAACACAGTGAAGTCCAAACATGGGTTAAAACCACATAGCTGTCTCACAGCATTCCTCCTATGCAGGAAGATTGGCTTCATGAACACATCTACAATGATTTGGGGGAAAGGTGCTGGGAGCGCTGTGGTCTAAACCAATGAGTTTCTTGGGCTTGCTGATTGGAAGGCCGGCAGTTCAAATCTGAGTGACGGGGTGAGCTCCCATTGCTCTGTCCCAGCTTCTGCCAACCTAGCAGTTCAAAAGCATACCAGCGCAAGTAGATAACTAGGTACTGCTGCAGTGGAACAGTAAACAGTGTTTCTGTGCGCTCTGGCAATCATCATGGCACACTCTGTGTGTCAGCAGTGATTTGATAATGACCCAGAAAGCTGTGGACAAACACTGGCTCCCTCAGCCTGAAAAGGGAAATGAGCACCATACCCCATAGTCGCCTTTGACTGGACTTAACCGTCCAGGGTTCCTTTACCTTTACCTTACACAGGTCCTGTCCTTTCAACTATAGCTTCATTTCTCAATTACTATATGTGCACTTGCATGGGTGTTTTTTTGGGAGGGTTGCCTAAATGTGGGTACCCAGTCACCTGCAAACAGTACCTGTTTGGACAATATGATGGAAGATTTGTCTTCACTGAAGAAGCAAATCTAAAAATCCTAGCTTGTGTTCACAGGAATTTTACAATTTTAGTGATTTGAGATTGAGACACACAAGAAGAGGACTAGCCACCTGTTTTCAAAACAGAGGTGAACTGTTATCATGACTCTCCCCAATGCAACTTCCTTCTCCAAAACACACACACACACACACACACACACACACACACACGTTTAACAAAAAATATAAAACCTTGCAAAAAAATTCCATACGTAATTGTCTCTTTATGTGGACAGAGAGTGCACATCTCCACCCAGGACCTGACCAAATCTGAATTGGGGCCATAATACAAAGCAAATGTCCATCAAATATTGAAGGATGTGGTATACTGAACTCTGTTGCTGAACGCACAGGAATCACTCCAAGCAAAGCTTGAAATGTTTCTGTTTAATTGACATTAATGCAACATAAACCACACAGATCAGAACTTAAAAGCCCATCTATCTCAGAAGGATTTTAGTGTGCTTACCCTTTTCTGAAATGTGCCCATCGTTTGACTGTAACTGAACTTTTTTCCAAATAATGTTTGGTGCTCTTGTCTTTATCTTTGTGCTTGGGCTCAGAGGTTGTAGTGACTGATGTTGATTTAGTGGATAAACATTGAACATCTCACCACATACCTGCATACCAGCCTGTATTAGTGAGTCCTTCTGCCTGAGACAAATGACCCCTTGGCTAACCTCTGTTGGGTGAGGGATTCCTCCCCCTGCAACCTAGAATGCTCTGCAATATGCCCAAGATTCATGTCACAACATGCAGTTACTCCTAAGCTTTTCTCTCTCTAACATGTACTCTGCACAGACGGCCTGGAGCTTGTTGATTTCTGTAGCCTCCGGCCGGTCATGAAAAGCTTCCGACAGTGGCCTTTGTTTTGCTTTTTTTGTAGAATGACGCATCCATTTCCAGGCTTGCAAGGGCTGTTTCCTTTTTCAAAGAACAGCTCGCGGACCAAGCCTAAATCCATCTGTGCTGAAAGCTCTGCTCAGAGTGTTAAATCAAGCCAGACATACCATCGCGTTAGCCTAGCTTTCTCTTGGACTGTCAAGCCTCTCTTGATAACTCTCCTAAGAAAAATCAGAGCATCTGGGGTACAGCACGGATACTTGCCATGCTGAGGAGATGGAGAAGAATTCTGGATTTCTGCAACTTGTGGTCTTGAATTTCATGCCACCAAGTTTTGCTGGCATTCATTAACCAGAAGACCAATTACTGCAGGACCTGACATCGAAGGCAGAAAGTGACGGTGCCAGCCACGGACACCCCAGTCTGGAAAACGGTCAGAATTATCCCATCTCTTTCCTAGCAAAACCCTCACAGAGTGTAGACATTGGTGTTAAAGGCTGGAGTTACTGCTCTCTGGATAGAGGGTGGATTGGGAGAGCTTTACAAAAAGATTGCAAATATGTATTGGAAAGTGGATCCCTGCAGCCTAGTTAAATGAAGAGCTTCAGTTAAGATTTAAAGCAAGGAACACAAACCAGAGCTGAAATTATGAGCAAGTTTGAATCCATGTGCTTTGAGGAATTCTTCAGTAAAAATCTGGACCTGCTGCTGACTCTGACTTTCAGCTGTGACAACTTTAGCTCTTTACAAATGCTACTAAAAATCAAAGCTAATGTTACCTGCAGTTCTTGTGACACATTGATTCTACCACTGACACTTACTAAATATATGAACATGCTACCAAAAAAAAAAAATTCCACAATTGCGCATAATGAACAATCAATGATAAGGATCACTTCTGCTCTGATGGTAAAGTTAATCAGACTTGGCAAGTGATGTGTGTACATTTCTCTATGCTGGGGATTTAGGAAAGTGGTCAAATCTGAATTTTGCTTTACACATCCCCTTCCGATATAAAAGAACTTCACCCTTTTGAAATCTAACTTTGGCACTTTCTTCTGATTGCTGCCTGCAAATGCCTCATATGCTCCTTCCAATTATTTGCCCCATAGTCCTTACCAAGCTGATGAGCCAACAGGTAGAAGGGGCAGAGTTTATGTGCAGGCACCCACCTTCAGCTCTGCATTCTCCTCCTCACTTTCACAGTGCTGGATCCAAAACTGCCCCATCAAACCTGCCTGCTACAGTATATTCCTTTATGCCAGCTAACAGTGGTGCTAGCAGGGTTATGGGTGCAGAATGACAGACCATCTCCTTTACATACTGAAGGAGTAATACGCCTGTCCCAATAAAAAGGAGAGAACACAGAAGCACATTGAACTGAAAAGAGATCACTATGGGAACAGAAGAACAGTACAGCACATAATCCTTCAACAGCATATTCCTAACTTTCTTCAGATGTTTAATGCTTTCCCCAAATGCCCAGCTGTTTTTTTTTAGCTGTCACCATTTTGCAACTCATTTTATAATCCCTGTATACTTCTAGCCTCTAGAATTTTTGTGATTAAACTAAATACATTTCTTCACTCACTTTCAAGCAGTTCTTCTGATTTCCAAATGACACTTTTCCCAACTTCCCTATTAAATTGGGGTGGGAGAGAGAGAGAGAGAGAGAGAGAGAGAGAGAGAGAGAGAGAGAGAGAGAGAGAGAGAGAGAAACAGTACCTGGTTCATTACGCTTCCAAAATCCATCTCGCTGTGCTGTTCTATCTCAAATTGCACCTCCAAGATTGTTACTACATCCAAGGGACAGGAAACTCTTGGCCTCACCTTAGTGAGCTTCTCCTTCTGCCATAGTGAAGCGAGAAGCAGCAATTGTTTGCGCAAAAGTTAGCCAGTGCAGATGATGTTAGTCAAAGCTGGCAGAGAGGAGGAAGAAGTTACACAGTATTCTGTTGAAGATGGAGAGGAGCCAAGGTCTTGATTTCAGACATCGGTGAAAGGGGAGGCAGACCTGTTTGTCTGGGGCTTTCTGGGGTGGTGAGCTTGGGAGAGCAGGGTGTGCAGTGTGATTAAGCAGAGAGGAAAAAGCTTTCAGACTCGAAAGGGATTTTCCTTCCCAATCTCCACCTTATTAGCACAGCCTCTCTTCCCCCCCACCCCACCCGTCAATGCATCACTGTCCAAGTACAACATCACACACGCCCAAAAACAACACCACTAGCTGTGCGGGGCTCTTTTTCCCTCCTTCGGCTTTAAAGGGCATGGCATTCATAAGCTAGCCCATATGAAGAATCAGAGTGGGAGTCCAAGGGGTGGGGAGAGAATGGATTGTTTCTTGGAGGGGGGGTGAAATAAAACATTTGCAAATTCCTTATGCAAACGGGCTGCCCGTCTGAGTCTTATCAGCCTGTCCAGACACACAGCTGGAAAATGTGGCATGTCTGCCATGCCATTCTTATGGAGAGCAGAGTTGAGCAGAGGTGTCCTGGGGGCTTTCTCGGAAAAGTTATACCTCATGCTCCATCTTCGAAAATGACCTCTCCACAGAACTCATGCTGGCCTGGCCCACAAGCACAGTCCACTAAGGCGGGCATGAGGGGACAGAGTTCTGAGGTGAGAGAATCGATTGCATCGCTTTCAGTGTTGGCTTGCTCCCTTTGGGACTGGCAGGGCAGAAGGCAGGGAGACCAACAGTAGGTGGCGCCAGAGCCAATTCATTCTAGTTTTGACCCCATCCTCCCACCTTCCAAGTTCTACAAGGACAATCATGAGGCTAAGGAGGAAGGAGCTGACAGCCAGTGCCATGCTCTGGACTGGTTGTAGGTAAGAAATCAGGCAGCTGGGGGGTGGCTGGGGGCAGACTAAGGTTGGTGAGGCAGTGCTCCATTGTCCCTAGTGGGTCAGCCTCCACTGACCACTTTAGACTGCAAATGGGAGGATCACATTTGTTAATGTCCACCTGTGCTTCTTGCAAGAAGGAAACTAACACAGCAGGAAATGGGTTGAGCTATAATTTTTATCCCTGATAAACTAGCTTTTTTCCCCTACAGGGATTTTAATATGGGGAAACATTTTTAATTAGAGGACTCCCTGACTTATACTCTGGGGTGGCACTATTATCTCAGGATCTGGCCGCTTCAGGCTGCTGCATTTGTAGACAACCCAAAGATACCCCATATAAATAGCCCAGACAGCCCATCGTCTTTGCAAGTGTGATCTGTTCTCAGATAACATAGGAACAGAGTTAGACCGCTAGTCCATCCAGCTCAATATTATCTACATTGGCTGGAAGTAGCTCTCCAGAGTTTCAAACAAGGAATTTCCCCAAGCCAGAGGTTGAACCTGGAACCTTCTGCATGCAAAGCGGATTCTCTCCCACTGAGCTCTGGCCCTTCCCCCAGACAATTCAATTTCTATAGAATGCTAGAGAGCAGTCACTTCCTAAAGTTCTGAAGTCCCACAGAATGCAATTGCTCTTACATACACGGAATACCGCGTCATAAAATGTGTTCAGCAAAGAGCCCTGCTCCCATTAATCCTTTTACAACCAGCACAAGGAGGCTCACGGAATGTTTAGACAAGACGGCTCACCATTTCCCAGTTTTGTTTACCTAGCTGTCCATGTCAGATCATACACAGAAGATGAGGGACAGGCCATGAGCCCCCCCCCTCCGCCTTAACCCGTAATTACTGGTTTAGGTTTTGGCTATTCCCTGACAATGGGGAGAACAGCAATTGAGAATGTGTGCAGAGTAAGGCCAAGTCTAAGCCTGTAGGCCTATACTCACTTACTATAATTGAATCCAATGGAACTTTTCTGAATAGCTATGCATAGAATTGTGCTGTAAGGCTGAAAAAGAGGAATACAAAAACTGCATTTCTCTGACTCAAGGACATAAACTTACATGTTACATGCAAACTTCACCAGCCATTTTTCTGATTCCACATTTATTTATTTATTTCTATTTATATTCCCATCTTTCTTCCAAGGAGCTTGAGGAAGCAAACATAATTTTCCCCTTCTCATTTCATCCTCACAACAGCCCTGTGAGGTTGGTCAGGCTGAGAGACAGTGGCTGGCCCAGGGTCACCCTTTGAGATTCATGCTGAGTGGGGATTTGAACCCTGTTCTCCCAAGCTGCTTCTTCACCCACCCCCAATATTCTAGCAGTTGCGGGGTGGGGGGGACTTATGGCCCCCCAGCTCCCATCAGCCCAGCCATGGTCAATGGTTAGAGATTATGGGTGTTACAGTCCAGTAACACCTAGAGGACCACACACAACCTTGGTTGTGGAATGGAATGGAATCGGCTGGAGAGGGGTGTTTTTGAACAGGAAAATGCCCAACAGGGAGATGAAAGATGTGCTCAGAATAGACAGACTTGTGCACAAAGGCTACATTTTACTTCTGATTCTGTGGGAGTATCGAGACCGACGTCTGCAAGAGAAATTTCTGGACCAGGCTCCACAGTGCCTATTAAGCAAGTATGGAATACCCACAGCCCTGCCCTTCTATTAGCCCATCCTTTCTCTCCTAATTACCCCCACTCTTGCAGGATCCCACGTGAGACACAGAGGAATTGACATTTTACATTCACTTACTCATGGCAGATGCTAGCATTCACCAGGTACAAATGCAACATCAACAAAAATCCAGGCAGCGGGAAGGTTCCACTGAGCTCCTTTTAAACTGCCCAAACATTTGGGCAGCTGGACAGTTCCTTTAAGGGCAGTTCCTTGGAAGACAGCACAGGAACTGGCCCCTCCCTTACTTCTGGGATTAATTATTCTCTGAGCCTTTTTTAAAAATTTCCATCAGCTCAAGAGGAGTCGCACTGCATGTATTACGATCCCCCCCGCTCATACACCTCCCTGGCCAGAAGCCTATACCTCCCAAAACACAGTCGGCCCTTGATGAGTCAAGCTTTCCGGGTGCCTCCCCCTCTTCCCATCCCTACGCTGCAACTTTATTGCACATCTGGATCCAGTTGTGGCTTGCACATTAGGGGCATTTGTCTCGGGGATGGCTGCTTCTAAAAAGCTGGAGCCGCCAAATGTCTCAAACAAAAGAAGAAAGAGAGGGGAACATTTGCAAACCAAGTAAGTCTGAAGGGATTCGCTGCCGTTCCTGGACTCGGCCGTGCGAGCTTGCCGAAGATGGAAGCTTGGAAGCGGAGCCTGAACAATGCTGCGACCTTGCAGAGTGTCTGGCCACCATGGAATACTTTTTAGAGAAGGAGAGGTGACATACCAGGATGAGCTCTCGGGGATGGAGAAAGCCAGAAAGTCTCAAGCCGTGTTCTTCCAAGACACTAATCGCCAAATGAATGGATATCCCCAGGTCCTTCCCTTGTCACCTGCTCTTCCACAGTTCTCCCTGCCTGTGCTCAGGCAGCTTCAGCTGTGCCCACCCCTTCCCTGCTTTTGCACAGAAGTGTGGCTGAACTGAAAGGTGGTGCCTGTGCTGTTCATGAATTGATTTCTTCAGTATGCAAAGTGTCCACCTGACTGCTGGCAATGGGAACCTTTTATATTATTTATACGATGTATGGACTGATGTTTGAAATCTTCCACTGTAGAGAGCAGTGCATTTCCTTATGGAAAAACCTGGTGGGTGGGTACTACACTTCCCCTTGCATCATTGGCCAGAGAAGGCGATTGAATAGTGACTAACCTATCCAGCTGCAATCAACCAGTGCCTCAATGTATCTCCTCATTCTGCTACCTCTCTTGGACCACAAAAGCAGGAATGGAGAGAGTATCAAGCAGGGATACAGTACTGTGTTTTGGAAACACAGTTTCCAAAAAAGGACTGTGGTTCCTCCAGACTGTCACTATTATGCAGGAGGGATACAAGCACATATTAGAACCTTAGGTTTCCGGTTAAGGCGGATGAAAGGGCTTTGTTGCCCCAGGACAACAAACCCACTTTTAAATAAGAATCCGATTTTTATTTTTTTATTTTTTTGCCATTTGCAAAGTTATGGGAAAATGCATCAAAATGTCTGGGGTGACTGAATAACAGGAAGATGTATAAACACCCCACTAGCAAATCAGACTGAATGCTCAATAATAATCTAACATCCAGATAGGGATTGTGCAACCAAATTAGGTGCTCAATAAACAGGTCATCTGGGGAGGTGATGCTCAATCCTTGATGAGTCAATCTTTGACCTGGTTTTTTTTCCTCTTCTCTCCCCCCCCCCCCTTAGTGCCTCGCCCTCCTGTGGGCAGTTGAGCAGACATCCTCATATCTTCTGGAACTCTTTCCTTTCCCTCCTCGCTCATACACAGTGCTATTTTTCTTTAACAAGAGGTGCTGGAAGTCACCATGAGCACCTTCCTTGTTCTCCTATAATGGCAATGGTGCCCACCTGAGATGTGCTGGAACTGAGTTCTGGCAAATTCCAGCTGGGGGAAAAAGGCCCTGCTCACGCAGCTGATAATATTCATGGTCTTGTTGTTTCTTCTTGTTGTTCTCTTGATGAACTCATTAGATCACCATTTATTTATTTATTTATTTTATTCCTCAATATTCTCCTTTGCATTCCTCCTCTGTCTCATGTTCTCTTTTGACCATCAGTCACATGATCCCAATAACTTCTGTTTATCTCTATCTGCTTTCATCTGCTTCCTTCGCACACTCTGCAACATCATCACTTACCTCTGTACTTCCTTTCTCACTTGTCTGTTTTGCTCTGTTGTGTTGATCATGCTTTCTTTTTCCTCTGTCATCCTGTTTACTCCAAGTGTTCATTATTTCTATCCTTTATTCCACTGAAGGTCTTTGGCGTAAAGATCATTCTTCTCCTGAATACTTTCATTCCAGTTTTTTGTTTTCTTCAGCTCTGTCCTAAGCTAAGCAATTAAAATTTTCTTCTTATATACATTCCTCATCCCCTACTCTTTCCTTTTTGTAAACTTTACTTCCTCAGCCTGTCACCCATGCTCTTCTTTCTTTTGTCCACAAGCTTTTAGTGAATTTTCTTTGGACAAGACTTTTTTCTATCCGCCCTTCATTCTGAACATCTTCTGCATTGCTTCTTTTCTACCATTTCTTCCATATCATTAAGATGCTGATTCCTTTGCTTCTTTTTCTCTAACTTACCTGATTTGTTTCCATTTAAATCCATGCTAATACTAATCCTCTTGAGCAAGTTCCCATTTAAAATTCTATTACCCTTTTGAACTTTCCCTCTAGGTCCTATTCTACATTTGCCATGTTTCTGTCTTCCGGTTCTTCCTTTAATTCTGCCCTTCTGGGCCTTTTTTAAGAAGTCTTTTCTTCCTTTGTTCTTATCTTATCTTATTGATTATCTTATTCTGTGGCTTACTTATGAATAGGCATGCCTAAGATTGTTTTGCTACTTTCCTCTCTTTCACTTTCTCTTATAGATCCTCTTCAATCTGATTTTGCTCTTTTCTAACCCATATTGCCAATTACGTATTTCCTTTCAGCAAAATCTAAGAGTTAATATTCTGCACATCTAGTGTTGGGCCCATCTCCAATACAGTCTCTGATTAAGTTTCTCCTTTCTATCTTACATTTTCCAGGCATTGTTTTCTCATGATTTCAACAATAACTTTCTCATCACTCTTTTAAGGAGTTTTCCAATTGTTCATTTTTTTCAGTTTTTCCCCTTTACAGGAGTTCTTGAGAGATCAGTATTAGGCCCCCTTCTTTTTACATTATCTATTCATTTGTGTTCAACACCACCTTAAGAATGATGACCTACAACTGTTTGCTACTTTAATTTTTCAACTCATCTCTTGCCCCAATTTTATATTCTGGCCTACTCTGCCATCTCTCATAGAATGAATACCCATTTTCTCAAACTTAATCATGCTAAAACGGATCTTCTGGGTTTGGGTTTGATTTAATCTTCCAGTCTTGCTCTTTTTTACGTATTTGTCTTTTCCTCTTTCTCTACACGTTTTTCCATAAATTCTTCATTCTACATGACCAAAGATGCTGCTCTGTGTTCACTGCTTGCATCTTCTTTCCCATACCACTGAATTGTTTCCCATATGACTCCCCCCCCCCATTTTTACATTTAAGAGCTTCATTTAGGTATGTTCCGTTTACCAAAACTCCCAACAATTCACCTGAATTTTGCAAATACAGTACCCTGCCTTCCCACCTAATCTTTTTTCCATGCACTTAATAGATAGATACCTGATACATCTTTCTGGAATACATTTATTCCCTAGATATGTCTAACAGTAGTCTGGATTGCAAAGAATGGTCAGATGCAGGGATGGCTTATTCCTCTTGCCTGGGTGGGACTGGTTTTATTTTGCTCTAGCAAAAGTAATGGGACCCAGGTGGCGCTGTGGTTAAACCACTGAGCCTGGGGCTTGCTGATCAGAAGGTCGGCGGTTCGAATCCCTGTGACGGGGTGAACTCCCATTGCTCAGTCCCAGCTCCTGCCAACCTAGCAGTTCAAAAGCACGTCAAAATGCAAGTAGATAAATAGGAACCGCTCCAGCAGGAAGGTAAACGGCATTTCCATGTGCTGCTCTGGTTTGCCAGAAGTGGCTTTGTCATGCTGGCCACATGACCTGGAAGCTATATGCCGGCTCCCTCGGCCAATAATGCGAGATGAGTGTGCAACCCCAGAGTCGGTCACGACTGGACCTAATGGTCAGGGGTCCCTTTACCTTTATCTTTAAGCAAAAGTAATATTTATTTATTTAAAGCATTTGTACCCCACTCTTCAGCCATAAACACAAGCTGAATGAACTTCCAACAGCATTCAATATGAGTCAACATTCCTCCCGCCATTTTTTTTCAAGTGTACAGCTCTTCAATTTATGTTTCTCATTTGCTTCTTTGTCATTCAAGGTGTCTTCCTATCCACAGCTAAAACTGGCAGATAGTGAGATGTGCAGGTAACCAATCTGGTTCCCTCCAATCAGCTCTGATCAGCCCCATCCAACATGGCCCAATAGTCAGGGATGCTGGGAGTTGTAGTCCAACAACATCTGGAGGGCACCAGATTGGCCACTCCTGGTGTGACAGAAAAAACATAAATGCTTTCTTCCAAGACTGGATTATACTTTTTCCATATCTGCCTATTCCAAGCTCTGATTTCTGACTAGATCAAGGTTCATGAACCAACTGAGACCTTTCAGATGATACGCAATGCTCATCTGTGTTGCCATAGCCCTGTGAAAGTTACCAAGTTAAGGCTTCTAGTTTAGATAGCCACAGACAGGCAGAGCTTGCTGACTCAGACTGCATCCCTCTGACTCTTTCTGCCAGTTGGCAAAAGAGTTGAAAGAAAGTTTAGTGAAGCTGCTGCTGAAAGTACACAGCAAAGGAATGATACAATTTGCAACCACTGTAAATGTCAACCCAAAAGCCATGCAAAGCCATACAAGGGTATTGCCAACTGAAATGAAAACGCAGCCATGTACTTCCATCTCAGAGTGGCTTTTTACAAGCACTCTTCATCCTACACATGAAAAGGATGGCAACACCAAAGGGCATTATGAACTTATCCCGTTAAAAAAAATGTGGCACAGAATTTATTTTATCCTGCAACAGAATAGTGTACATCTGAAGCATGTGGTAGAAGCTCATGTGCTCTATATGGATTAAGTTCTCTACTACTTATTTTACAGTGACTCTCTAATTATACTATGGAAATTGCATTAAAGTTCATTTATACAGAAACCAGTTGTGCACAGCCATGCCACAATAAACCTAAAGTGGAAGTTGCTGCTCTGTGTCTGGATCACTGATCAGAGCAAGACTACCTTACTTCGAGATTGTGTGCTAGATTTCTGACCAGCTCCAGAAGTAACAAATCTGGGAATTCTGTGTCAATCCTGTGTGAAGGCTGAACAACATAGGAAAAGAAACAAAGTGTATGGGTGTGGCCAGGGTCAATCATTCATTCCGTAATTACCTTCACACCATTGAAGGTATCTTATTAAAAAGGGAAAAAAAGAAACACCCAAACACTTTCAACATTGAACATTTCATAGTTCAATGACATGTAACTACAAATATATAAGAACATCAGAAGAAGAAGAGGAAGAAGAAGAGTTTGGAATTGATATCCCGCTTTATCACTACCCGAAGGAGTCTCAAAGCAGCTAACATTCTCCTTTCCCTTCCTCCCCCGCAACAAACACTCTGTAAGTTGAGTGGGGCTGAGAGACTTCAGAGAAGTGTGACTAGCCCAAGGTCACCCAGCAGCTGCATGTGGAGGAGCGGAGACGCGAACCCGGTTCCCCAGATTACGAGTCTACCACTCTTAACCACCACACCACACTGGCTCACACTGGATCAGGCCAAAGGCCCATCTAATCCATCACCCTGTTCTCAGTGGCTGACCAGATGTTCGCGGGACACCAGCAAGCAGTATTTGAGCACAAGAGCACTCTTCCCTCCTGTGGCTTCCAGAAATTTTGTGACTACATATGTGTGTGCTGCTGCTGCTGATATTAGACCAGGATTTTATTGAAGGTTATGCTTCTGCACCCAAATAACTGCCTTACATGAAGGTGGGTATGCTCAATAAATCAACCCATTCCTGAACAGAGCAGCTGCTATATTGCTCATTATGCATTCCATCAGGTCTAAGCTGAACCCTTACTATCCTGAAACTAATGGATAGCTGTCAGGCCAACTGGCTTACAGGACCAGCAGGATAATGCACACCCTGGATCAGCTGACAAAGACACTTTACATAATCCATCAGAATCACTTGTCAAATTCAGCTTGAGATGACACTACTGATTAGAAACCTGCTGTGATCCACCCCTCACCCCTTTCCTTACAATGAAAGCTATTCCCTTTTGCGACATCCCACAGTGCTTCCCAGTTTTAGACAGGTGCTGCTTCACTCTCTGGGGCTGCTGCATGGAGAAGTCTTGCATGATGCTCTGAATTGTGCTAGCTTTACTTGCCACTAATGAAGTGAGTAAAAAGGAAGTGAGTGTCCAGGGACAGGCACACACTCCATTTTTCCAAGCGGCAACAACATTCCTGAGATTCCAACAGCTTCTTTCCAGGCTCTGTGAACTGCATTTCATTGGGGAACCATTAAAAATTTATGGCTCAAAAAAAGCGCGCAGAAATCCTGGGAAATATTGAGTACAGTGGGTGTTCGGGTTGTGAACATGATCCATGCAGGAGGCACGTTCACAACTCACAGCGTCGCATCTGCGCACGCACGTGTTGTGATTCTGCAATTCTGCGCATGTGCAAAGCGTTATTTTGTGTTTCTGCGCATGCGCGAGAGCCAAAACCCGGAAGTAACCCATTCAAGTCAAGGTATGACTGTACCAAAGCTTCCTACTGAAAAACGATGTGATGCATTGCTTGATCCTCAAACAATACAAACACACAGCACAACAAAGCCCCAAATTCATGAACAAAAAAGGTAATTTTCAGGAACACTATCATTCCCACATGCATAGTTACAGCTGGGTTTCGTTAACAATGTCTGATAGTAACTCTGTAGGGGAAGATTTGTGCAGAGAAAATGCACAAAGTGATGTAGCTAAGGGACAAGTTCAAGTAGCACCTACTTCTCCATGAGCGGAGTTATGCTAAGTATGTATCTGCTTAATTTGCATTATATATGCAGGCTGCAGAATCCCCCCTTTTTAATTGCCCAGACATTTTAAACTTTTAGCACTGGCTACACCCACTTGATATGCATCTCTTGAGGGCCAGTGGCTAGAAGGCACCTCGGTCTCCTCTTGTGTATCCTGCAATCTTGTTGGAATCTTGAGAATGCTAACTTCATTTAAAATTATGTGAGAGGCAGACAAAAATGCAAATACAAAATAAGTTCAAGCTTTCCCTGGCTTCCTAAGGGCATATCAACACAGGGCATTTTGTCAGGGCTTGAAGGAGTTGACTAAGTACACCTCATCACCACAAAATCTGCAGGTGAACACAGAAAGAAGAGGAACCAAAGGCGCTGCTTATATATAGTGAAATACAGGAGGAAATCTCCACACCATATGGCACCTCCACCCCTTATTTTTCCAATTTTTATCCTAGATCTCCTCCAGACAACCTTTTTATTGTGCAGCCATCATAATCTCTACTCATGAAAGCATGAGGACAGTTATATGCAATACTGCTTTCCATAATGTTCGAGCCTGGAAATGTTTTGGGGCAGACATACTGCTCCATTTCCAATCAATCCCATAATTGATTGTTTAGGGAGGCTTTTAATGTTTAGGAAATTAGTGTATTTTAATGTTTCTGTTGGAAGCCACCCAGAGTGGCTGGGGAAACCCAGCCAGATGGGCAGGGTATAAATAATAAATTATTATTATTATTATTATTATTAAATGCCTGGGGCGGTGGTCCACTTTTATTGCACTGTAGTGCAAGAGGGCCCTTCCATATAGCAATGATGTAATGACTAACGTTGGGGAAGCATCACAGAACAACTAATAAACTGAGATGATGTGTGGACAGCCCAGTGTAAATTCAGCACTAATGCACTAGTATTGCATCAATGGCAAAGTGCTGAATTCTCCTGCAAAAAAACACAAGTCTGGAGAGGCTCCTAGTGTGGTATTCAGCTAACACATCCCATCAGCACAAGGATTTACACTTGAGCAATGGAACTCCCCACCCACCCACTAAATCTGTTCTAGGGGTTTCCCCAACCCTCCAGAGCAGATCTGGGGGAGATGCAGGGCAGGCACACACAGTGAAGAGAGGGGTGAAGTTCTGTTGCACAAGCATAAATCATTGCGCTGAAGGAATGTGTTCATTGGATACTGCCCCTAAAAAGTAAAGGACCCTTGACAGTTAAGTCCAGTCGCAGGTGACTCTGGGGTTGCTGGCATTTGGCCACAGACAGTTTTTCTCGGTCATGTGGCCAGCATGACTAAGCCACTTCTGGCGCAATGGAACACCAAAACCAGAGCAGCGCACAGAAACACTGTTTACCTTCCCGCCAGAGCGGTACCTATTTATCTACTTGCACTTTTTGGCATGCTTTCGAACTGCTAGGTTGGCAGGAGCTGGGACCAAGCAACAGGAGCTCACCCCGTCGCGGGGATTCGAACTGCCGACCTTCTAATTGGCAAGCCCAATAGGCTTAGTGGTTTAGACCACAGCGCCACCCACATCCCCTGGATACTGCCCCTAGTGTACTGCTAAAATGGCAAATTAGTTTTGTGTGAAACTTTGTGGGGGATGCTCTAAACTCATTCTGGCCAAAGGGAGGATAATTCAGGCAGCTGAAAGATCTGCCTGCCTGCTTCCACTCACTAGGCTAATACTGGGCATGTTTTGATACTAGCAAGAAGGAAAGGAAGATCTCCTCACATCAGACTAGGGAATAGAAGACAATTGCTTTTCTTCTTCCTTTCATGAGCAGCATTCATGAGCAGCGACTGTAGCCCCAAGCTGCTAAAGGCAGGTGTTCCAAAGTTGCCCTCATAGCTGGAAAGCAATGACACATCCCAGAAGCATCTCTCCCTAGCCTCGTAGGAGGAAAGCATCGCCTCTGATCCAGACAGTGTGACACAAAACCTACTTCCTGTTCCCAGCCATTTCTCGAGAACCAAGCCAAATAATATGTCTATAGAGTGAGTGGGCGGCAAATGAATGACTAGAGTTAGAGGCGGGGCTTTTCTGAAAAGCTGTAGCAAGAGCAGGAGACTGGGGGGCAGCAAGCTGGATTCCCATAAACTGTCAAATGGAGATAACCTCTCTGACTACTCCGGCTTCCATATGGAATAGGCCTTGCTTAGCTCTCAGTGGGGGGAGGGAAGGGGAAAGGGAGTTACTCGTGGTCCATGTGGAAAAGTCCTGGGTCAGAGAGGCAGTGACAGCCACCAACTTGGAATGGGTTTAAAAGAGGATTCGACAAATTCATGGTGAACAAGGTTACCGTTTGCCATGATGGTTGTGTTCTATGTCCATTGACTGAGGAACTGTGCTGGGAATTCAAGTGACTGGGAATCACAGGGCAGGGGAGTGCTGTTGTGCTCAGGTTCTGCTTTCTGGCTTCCCATGAACATCTGGTTGGCCAATGTGAGAACAGAGCAGTTACTGAAGCGGTGCTACTGCTCCCCATAAGGAATCCCTCTGCAGCAGAAGCAGTCCCATTCACCCTACATTCCTGAGTGCAGTGAAATGTTAAAATCTCTAGACCAGATCTCTAGAAGCATAGGAGGTTTCCACTCTTGCTCCTGGTGGAAGAAGCCCTGGCTACTTGATGCAGGAAACAAAGAAACCCAGTGGAGGAAAAATTCTATAGGGTAAAGCTACCACCGAGAGATGTCACAAGTCCTGAGAATTTAGGCAAGGACCTGAGGATGGAGTCATTTATAGCACTTCTTTGCATGTCCAGGTGCCATGTTGCCCACTGCCCTGCAGGCCACCACTGACCAAAGACCACTTGTGACAACCTTATATGGTTCAAATCAGGCCAAAGCTTTCTTGATGACAAATGCAAGAGGTTTGGTAAAGGCATTGGATTACAACCGATATCAACCAGCCTGACTGCTTCTGGGGAGTGGACCTGCGTAGAGTCCTCAGTGGACCCAGTCAGGTCCACCCCCTGCCCCCCCCTCGAGTGAGCCTGCCCTGAGCCCACCTGCCATTGGCCCAGTTTGGCAGGCTGGCTAAATCTAAACTATCCATCTGGAGGCCGAGCTCAGGAGCCATTGCTGCAGCTGCTATGGCAGCTGGCAAAGCCGCCCACTGCTTAAGGTAAATGGTATTGTTACAGCAACTCATGCGATGTTGGGAAATTATTAGGCCCCTTTCCCCATCATCAGATGAAGTATATCCCAACCACACTTTTGTGTAATTCTAATACAGGATCTTCTTGGATGCCAGTACTACTGATGCCATATTCTGCCTGTGCAAAATAGAGAGGAGAAAGGAAGTTGGAAGTGAGAGGTATGCCTTCAAGTCTTCAAAATCTGGGTAAATATGCATCCCAATGAGTGGAAGAGAGTTCTCCCACCAGAATACAAATTAATTAAAAATCAAACTGGTTGTAGGAACCCTGCAGAGACAAAGTGCAGAGGTAAACAGTGTGCCTGCCATCTACTTGCTGTTCTTAATGTGAGCTGCCACAAGATGAAGGTGTTCTAAGTAAGTTTCCAAAGCGGTGGGGGGGAAACAGGCTCCAGCCTTGCTCTCTGAGTTAAAAGATAGAACATTCCCTGGATACCTTGCTGTATTTTTTTTTTAAAAAAACCCACATGTTTTAGATTCCCAAGAACAAGAGAGTGGGTGTGTCTGTACTGGAAGGTGATAGAAAGGCAGCACAAATACTCTTAATACCATCAAGTTAAGAAGAGGCACAGACACAGGTCATGCCAGGAGGAAAACCCTAAGTTGCTCCTCACTCTCCTCCTGCTCTCGGGTTTGCCCAGGTTTGCCCAGATCCCCTGAGCAACTGTCCTGAGAACACAATGTTCAGGCTGAACCAAGTCTTGGCTCCCAGACTCCTCTGGCTGCTGTCCAACAGCCTGTTTAATAATGTACACATGGCCATTAACTTAGATTTCTGAAGAAGGGAAAAACTAGTTTGCAATAACAAGTTGCTTGTGGCTCAGTAACCTAACAGATACTCTGTCACTGCAAACGGACAGAGTGAAGTGTAGGATAGGGATCCGAGAATAACAGTCAATAGTGAAATACTAGGATCCATAGTATTTGTAGGGAACACTAAAATATCTACTGTCCCCTCAAGGATCACAACATTCTCACCCAAAACATAAGCAATAGATTGTAAGTAAAATGCAGTGGCTAGGTTTGCACATCATGATAAACCATGGTTTGTTAAAATAGGAATGAACCTTGGCAAGCCTAGGGCCTGTGAACTTTCTCCACATTGGTCTTCCAGCACAGCTGCAAAAAAAAGAGTTTGGAAGAAATTGTTTCTGGGGGGTTTCATTAACTCACTGCTTTTTAAAAATTTGAACCTGGCAGACCATGGTTAGTTACTCTGGTTTGTTTAAAAACAAGCTAATTTAAAACCATGGTTTATGAAGCTTGCTTGTTTTAACAAACCATAGCAAGGATTAAGCACAGTTGGACATAAAGGTAAAGTACAATTAACAAAGCTTCCAATCTCCTTCTCATGTCCATGCTAGAGGACAGGAGAATGTGCAAGTCCTGTTCATCTAGGCTCCTTCTCATCGTGATAAACTATAGTCTGGATGCAATCAGTGAAGGAGAGGTATAGAATGGGAAAACAGGATGGCTACACACAAAGAAAAGGTTTGTATAAAGTGTAGGGGCCTCATGAGGAGTCAAATACACAAGTACCCACTGCCACCACCTCAACCATCTTCCCTATTCCTTGCCCTCCTAGGGACCCGTGAAACTTACCCGAGGAGAGAAAGGAAGAAGTGGCAATTGCAGGTGCTCAGAGCAGAATGTCTTATTATGCCAAGAAGGGGGCTGGGACTGCACATCCCAGAGTCCCCAGCAGGAATTTGATGCTATTCACATTAATTTCCACTAACAAAGGGCCTCAAAATTTTCCAGTGCTATATTATCACATTGTCTGTATGTAGATCCTGCAAGCTAAAAAAAGAGCATTGGCAACCTTGAGCTTTCTGTTTCAAGGAAGAGCTGTTTCTGAATGACTCCAGGTCATTTAATATTTATTTTTTTCCATTTTTCCCTTTGCAGCAGTTTATATAAGTGGCCGCTCTTGGCTATCAATAGGTATTACATAACCAGGATGGGATCTTGCCACAATGCTTACAAGTCAGTTACTATTGTTCTTCGTCTTCTTGCTGTGCTGCTAAAATTTATATTGTTTGCTTTCTTATAGGTTTGGTTGTTGTTTGTTGTGCTACGATAATTATTTCTGTCTGCTACTTTATTTTATTTTATTTTATTTACTTTTTTCACCTAGAGTCTGACTTATGAGGCAAGGGTTTTTTTCTGTATATGACCAAAGGCTGCCATGCAACTGCTGCACAATACAGAAGCAGACTTGTATTCTGTAAAACAGAAGTTAATAAATGCACAATAAATTAGATTACTCAGTGTTGTTTCAATTTGGATATGCATTGCCTGTTTTTAATTGCTGGTCCTATAGTTAGGAATACAGTAGTGTATTTTTTACATGTAAAGGGTCTTTATTGTTCTGTGGTAGACACCCCTCAAGCAAGATTGGTCCATGTGAGACAACTCTTAATTTTATCCTCACAACAACCTTTTGAGGTAGGTTAAGCTGAGAGATACTGACTTATCCAAGATCACCTGGTGAGCTTCATGGCTGAGTTGGAACCTGAAATTGGATCTCCCTAGTCCTAGTACAAAACTCTTAACGTTTAACTAGCCCATGTAGTGTCTTCCATATATTGTTGAAACACAACTGCCATCAGCCCCAGTCAGCATGCTCAACAGTCATGATAGCTATCTACGCAACCAATACAGAACACTGACTTCCTTAGATAAAGACAGACAGTTGGACTGCAAGTTATATAGATGCAATGATAGGAAGAAACGCCACTAGATTCTTTGTTGTATATGTTGTCCTTTGTTTGAATTTGTGGCCCTGGTACAATATACGTAAAAGTGGAGGAGATGGGGAAGGGGAAGAAAAATGTGTTTGCACTTTGGATTCAGAGCGAGCCAACACCCTTCATAGTTCTTCATTACATGAGCCATGAAAACAGAATGCATTTGTTTCACTGACCTTTGCAAATCCTCAAACACGTGAGCATCCCTGATGGTCCCAGAAGGGGAATGCATGGGGCAGAGTTCGCCTCTTCCCATGCTCTTTCCACCCTGGAATCTGGGAAGAAACAAATCTCTAGTGGCAGATGGATGCAGACCAATGCAAGAAGCATCTTCAACCTCCTTTTAAATGCTCATTCAAGCTTCTCTCTCCCTCTCCCTCTCCCCCTCCCTCTGGTCCTTGAAGCTAAACATCCAGGAGGAAAGCTACACAGGGTGGAGCAGCAAAACTTTTGAAACAAATTGCTGCTGTTGAATTCTCACTTCCAGGTTAATAGATTAGACATTAAACACTGGCTTCTGGAGCCATATGGGCAGGAGGAAGAGAACCGTCTCACAAACCCAGATTTGTATTACAGCACCAAAACTAACAGCAGCAGCTTACTTACCGGAAAGGTGCCTGTGAATTACTAAGAATGATGAACCAAACACAGTGTGAGTTTGTATAGGTGTCACCACCACGGCTAACCATGCTCTAAAGCTAAAATGACCACTACAGGACTTAAACCAGCATATAGCCCAGCAATCACAAGAGCTTCTCCAGTTTTTTTGAACAAAGGACAGTGCCTACATAGAACTTTAGCCGACCAAAATTGCACCAACAGAATCAACCCCAGCCAATAAAAGCATACACGCTTCCTTCGCTATTATCCGTTTCAAAAAGGAAGGAACTGTGCATTTAGTAAATCCAACTTTAATGTGATCAGATGAGAGAGTGCCACCTACTGATGCAGATCCTAACAGAGAATAGCTGATCTTGATTGAAACTGGGGACAAACTGAAGCTCTTGCTGGCTTGCTGGGAAGTAAAAGCCTGCAAGAGGTAATTAGGAGCAAAAACTTTATAGGTTTGGTGGGGGTCGTTATATTATTTACATCAAACGATGTCCTTTCGATGAGGTCAAAGCTCCCGTTGAAAAAAGTGCAACCAGTTAATCATATGGATCAATCAGTGAAATAAGGCAATCCTGCACATCTGCAGCAGGGTGTGTGTGACAGCACTGGCCTTGCACTCTGTACAAGAACCAGCTGTCATTTCCCCAGTCGGGAAACTATATATTTCTTCCTGCTTTGTAGCATTAAAACAACAGACTGGAAAGCTGCCAGATGCGTGGGCAGCTCTTAGTGTCTGAAGTGGCAGGGCATTCCACTGTGATCCCCTCCCTTTTTTAAAAAAAAAATCATCAATTTTTCCTTCTAGCTACAGAGCTGAATTTTCCTTGGTAGCATAATCTCCTGGATAAATGTACTTTGAGGGCACACTATGGAAGTCTTTTTTTCATGGTATATTTGCCAGAAACAGAGCAAAAGACCATGCCCTGCAGTGCTGGAAACACCTCTCTCTCTTTCTGCCCCTGCCCCCTGCATCTCTGCCTGTTGCAGCCCAAGAGTCACAGTCAGAGCTCTAAAAGTTTTTTGCAGCTGGAGGGCTGGGTAGGAATAAAAGCAGCTGAGGAAGGGGAGGTTTCACTCAAAAGCCATAGGCAGCCTCTTGTCCAGGCATCCCCAAACTGCGGCCCTCCAGATGTTTTGGCCTACAACTCCCATGATCCCTAGCTAAAAGGACCAGTGGTCGGAGAAGATGGGAATTGTAGTCCAAAACATCTGGAGGGCCGAAGTTTGGGGATGTCTGCTCTTGTCCATGAGCTGACTTCTCACAGGAATATAGGAAGCTGCTTTATATTGGTAAAGGTAAAGGTAAAGGACCCCTGACAGTCCGGTCGCAAACGACTCTGGGGTTGTGGCATTGATCTCGCTTTACTGGCCGAGGGAGCCGACATTTGTCTGCAGGCAGTTTTTCTGGGTCATGTGGCCAGCATGACTAAGCCGCTTCTGGCAAAACCACAGCAGTGCATGGAAACGCTGTTTACCTTCCCACCACAGCGGTACCTATTTATCTACTTGCACTTTGACGTGCTTTCAAACTGCTAGGTGGGCAGGAGCTGGGACCGAGCAACGGGAGCTCACCCCGTCGCGGGGATTCGAACCACCGACCTTTCGATCGGCAAGCCCAAGAGGCTCAGTGGTTTAGACCACAGCGCCACCTGCTTTATACTGAGTCAGGCTATTGATCCAGCAAGGCCAATAATGTCAACACTGACTTGGCAGCAGCTGTCCAGGCTTTCAGACAGGATATACATACATAATTTTATTTGTATGCCACCTTTCCATAGTTAAAACCATGCTCAAGGCAGTTTACAACACGGGGAAAAGAACATTCATTTCATGTGCGTTTTTACCAATGTGCATGAGCAAATCTAGCCATCAAATCCCACACAAAAATAACTATGATGAGTTCATATGTACAGTCCCCATCACCACTTTTTCTTTTGGGCAGTGTTTTATGAATGCACACATTCATGTGAGGGAGGAAGAGAAGGGAGAAACGAACTGGTGCACCTATCAAACTGCATATCCTTCAGCTCCTGAGTTAATTGTAGAAATTTCTCCTACAACAAAATTCAGGGAATTGCTTACTATAAGAGGGAGCAATGCATTCAGAAACCCTGTTCAGAAACGCAACATTTCTGTACCTCCATAAAACTTTCATCCTAATGATAAGTATACACAGGAACGTATTCCTAGAAAAGTAGGGGATTGTAACACAATTTACAGGATGAGGGATACTCCCTCTGCAGGCCCATAAATTAGACCACATTCCTCAAGCCCAAGGGTTCTGCACATTTTAAGAGGGCTATAGGAGGAACAATATTCCCTCTGTTGGGTCACGCTCTGCCTGTATGTTTATGCAGCTGAGGGTCTGCTCCATTACCTGTTTATACTAGCATTTGCCTAGTGATCTCTCTTTCCCCACCCTTCTGCCCCTTAATCCTTCTCATTGCCAAGGTTCTGCTCAGCCATAATCCCCCCCCTTGTAGTTTCAAATAGATCAAGTGTACTAATCCTTAACTCAACATACACATACACTTTAGTGGGCTTCAAAGGCAGCTTTTACCTTGGCACCCCAGGGGTGATGACATCACACCAAGGAATTGCTGATCTACCCCATTAAGCATGGCAGTATTTACAAGGAAATGAGATACTCATCTCCATATCTCAGTAGCGGCCTCTTTAAAAACTATGTATGCACTACTTGTATATGAGGCAACAGGGAGTTCCGGTGAGAAGCAAACTGAAGAGCACACAATCTCCACTTGCTGATTTTACTAAGCAAACCCATTCAAGGAACTATCAGTGATTTAGGACCTCTCAGCCCAGTCACTTTATAGCACAATAAATACACAGTTTATTAACCTGTGCAAACCTCTCAATGGAGAGTAGGGGTGGGTAACATAGTGCCCTCCTGATGTTGTTGAACTCCAATTCCCATCAGTCCCTGCCAGGGATTATAGTACTTGTAGTCCAACAACATCTAAAAGCACTCTTCTGGCTACCCCACTGTAGAGCTTTAGTTGTAGCATTCTCATCTCTTTCCAGCACAAATAGTATTGATAGCAGGTTCGCATCATGAGAACAAATCACAATGAATATGCTATAAAAACAGGATGTATCGAAGAGTTACTTCAGCAACAGACTACCCCCAAAAGACACAAACACAGGGGCCTGAAGCAAACCCAGATGCCAACTGTCTCACAACTATTTTGAGAGCTAGTAACATCAGTCAGAACATCAAGGATCCGTTCACCTGCTCATCTACCAACACAATACGTGTACCATCTGTCAGCAATGCTCTTCTGCATTCAGTCTCTATGAAAGGATAAATGGACACAAATCTGATATCACAAAGGACAATATGTGGAAACCAGTGGGAGAACATTTCAACCTCCCAGGGCCTTAAACTTTAAAACTTTAAAAGGGTCATACGGCCTATAGAGGAGATGAGCACCGCAACCCCAGAGTCGGACACGACTGGACCTGATGGTCAGGGGCCCCTTTACCTTTACCAGCATGAAACTGCTGTATTGCAACTTATCAGGACATTCAGTTCTGCCACTTCCAGCCTGAATAGAAACGATGGTTGCCTATCCCAATAAAGATTTTGATTAGCAATTCTAGGATGCTTGTATTGCCATTAATTACTGCTGCTGCAAATGGTCACTCAGATCAAGTCATGTTTTAAACCAGGCAAGTGCTTATTTCGCTTTCATTTAAGCTTCATGTAATTGTCAGAGTAGAATTTTCCCCATTTAATTTTCATCTCACTGTATAGTTTATTCCCTCTGTACCCATACATATATGTATCCTTGCCAGCTGAGGATAACATCTGATGGAGTCCATGAGTGCTTATGCCAAAATACATGTGTTAGCCTTTAAGATGCCATGAGACTTGTTTCTTGTTGCAACAGACTAATATGGCTGCTCCTCTGGAAATGTGGCCTTTGGAAAAAAAGAAGCCTTGAATGGCACTGTTGTTCTAGTGAGAGGTCCCTTTGTAAGTCTGATATGCTGAGGCCCTTGTTACCTTTGCTTGTAAGTAACTGGCTCCTAGATGCAGCCTAACTGTGAAAGAGGCAGGATTCTGAGGAAATACTGAGATAAAATTACTATCCATTACACTTCCTCCAAAGTGATTAGAGTGGCAGACAAGACTCTTTCCCTCCCTATTTTATCCTCACAACAACCCTGTGAGGTAGGTTAACCTGAGAGACAGGGATAAACCAGTGTCATTGCATAGCAGAGTAAGGATTTAAACTCCAGTCTCCCCAATTCTTGACCAACACTGTATCTATTTGACTCTATCTAGAATGTGCAAATTAAGACGTTACAAGCAACTTCTGGGATTCTTCAGAAGAAGCAAATAATCCAGACTGTTACAGTATTTTTAATTTTTGGGAAGAGCTTTTTTTACAGGGAACTCAATGCAATTTACTGAGACATCTAGTGGCTGAATGACACAGTGCAGAGAAATGGAGACAATGCAACCCAACACTTCAGCTTGCAATCACTCCTGCTTCTTGTTTCAGAAATTGCCTCCATGGAGAAAAGATGCAGGCAGGGCAACCAACATCCTGGTAGTTTGGGCACATACTTGAGGACTGTTAATTCAATCATTTGCTGTGCCACTTCAGCTGATGAAGTGGGCACTGGCCCATAAAAGCTTAGGTCAAAATGAACTTCTTATTCTTTTAAGATGCCACCATACCTTTTGGTCATACCACAGTGGCAGCTTCCTGCAGCCCATTTTCTCCTTGCTCTAGCTATTTCTTCTGCTCAGATTATAAATTCATCTTGATCGAAAGCCTTGCCATAGGGCTCTGTTGTTTCACAGTCTCTAGAGCAAGAGGAACAATATCTGCAGAACCTCAGATCAAATAATGTTTCAAATCAGCAAGCCTGTGTGACTCCTACAGCTATAGGCTGTAGGATACCTTTTGGGTCTCTTAATCCAAAAAAGTGAACGTGGTCACAGGCCAACTCCAAAGGAAGTAGAATAGCCAAGCCCAATTCTCTGTGGCACTGTCTCTCACACAGCTTCAGAAAGAAATGCAAACTGAGACTAGTAGAGATAAAATATAAAATGTTAATCTATGTCAGGCATCCCCAAACTGCGGCCCTCCAGATGTTTTGGCCTACAACTCCCATGATCCCTAACCCTTCTCCCTAATCAGAGCAACTATCTCTCCCCTTGATTCTTCTTGCCTGCACAGATGGTGTACAGATATGATGCATGCATCTTGGAAAGGTGTTGTGATCTTTGACTCCATCATGCAAACAAGCCAGATGCATCTTGGAAATGGCTATCACCTTTGTCTCCTCCATCTCTGACTGCAGCCAACTCCAAGAAACCAACTCCATCTACAACTATTCCTAGCTCAAGCTTGGAAGGTGGGAGACTCCAGTATGGCATTGGCCAGAGTTTTTATGAGTATTGGGTTTTCCAGACGAGTCCCTTGGACCCATGAAACAAGAGCCTCCTGTCCAAATAGTCAACTTAACAAGGGCCAATGACTGGTCACCTGTAGGGTTGCCATATTTCAACAGGACACCCCTTTTTTGTTGAGCTTTTCTTCAGGAAACCACCAGAATTGTTGGGTTTTTACAAAAACGTCCCGTCCCGTCCCCCCCGACGTAAATTCCGCCCTAGTCACCTGAACCGTGCCATAGCTTTTCGGAAGCAGAGGAAGAAAGGGAATAAACAAAATTTTGAACAACTCCAGGAAGGGATTTCCCTGCAAAGCCAGTGATTCCAGAAGCCACGGGCTTTCGGCTGCACAAGAGGCTAAGTTCCTATAGGCGGCAGTTCTTCTGCATCCCCCCCCCCACCAATCCCATTCCAGCCAGTTGATGCTGGGGGCTGCTTTTTTGGATAAAGAGACCTAAAAGGGGGCTGCTTTTTATGGCCAACCTCATGACGTTTAAAGCATAACACTGACCAGATGTCAGCAATTTTAGCAATCGAGTGCCAAATAAGTTTGGAGCCAATTCAAGGAAACAGTTTCCCCCCTGGGGGATGTCGGGTGGGGGAGAGAGAGAGCATGCTCCACATCCCCATGACCAGGAATGCAGGGAAGGAGAAATTCCAAAATGTTGAGGTAAGAGCTTATTAGTAGCACAGACCAACTTCATGGGCAGCCCTGCGGTGCTATTGTAAGCAGTGAGCAGCCTCCTGCCCCCTACACCAGGGTTCTCGATATAGCAACCCAGGGTAAGGGGCTCCTAAGGATGCATCTGTGTAAGACATGGCATGACTTACACAGATGCCCCCCTTGGCACTGCATGGCTGAAGTACTGCAACATCCCCATGTTTGCAAGGCACCAATGAATGCAGAAGTAGCTTCTGAGGAGGTAAAAACAGGCCACAATCCTAAAGCCACTTTTAAAAATAACTCAGCAGCGGTCCTACGGGTACACAAAGTTACCATTCCTGAATATATGGCTTTAAGACTGAAATATATACTGAGGATTTTGTTATTCTTGTTGTTATTACTAATTCCATTGATATCCTGTCCTTCCTCCCCATAGAGCTCAAGGCAGCAAAATTCTGTGATTAATACAGGGGTGGAGAACCTGTGGCATTTAAGATATGGCTGGACTCCAAATGCTGTAAGTCCCCTCCAGCATGGCCAACGGGGAGCAACATCAGGAGCACCACAGGTCCTCTCATCTCTGGATTAATGGTATCTGAAAATATTCGCTGCTTAGAGGGTCTGAGCTCCTGCTTAAAACCAGCTTGGTCCCAGCTTGCAAGTTTTGCTGTCTCTGGGTAGAGACAGAACAGAGGGTGCAGGCCAAGGCTCTACACTTCTTCAGCAGCTACCAGGCAAATGCTCAGTACAGTGGTACCTCGGTTTAAGAACAGCCCTGTTTACGAACTATTCGGTATACGAACTCCACAAAACCAGATGCAGTGTTCCGGTTAGCGAACTTTACCTCGGTCTACGAATGAATCCGAACAGTGGAAGGGCACCGGTGGCGGGAGGCCTCATTAGGGAAAGTGCACCTCGGTTTAAGAATGGATTCGGTTTAAGAATGGACTTCCAGAACGGATTAAGTTCATAAACCGAAGTACCACTGTACAAGGAAGCAGAAACAGGAAAGGTGGAGCTAAGGAATTAAAGTGCTTCCTGCGTTATCCCTTCAAGAGGCAGATTGGCTGCTTTCCGTGAATGCATATGAAATATAGTTTTGTGAAACATAGGCATGGTGACTTAGTTTGCAAGGAATGCTAAACTAAATAGATAAATCTGAGCAAAGCATAGAGCTGCTGTGCTCCCCACTCCTCCCTTCCCCATCGTCTCTCCTCTTCCCACCAATGGAGTTGGGGAAAAGAGTGTGGCAGAGTTTAGTTTCACTTTTAAAGCATCCCTGCTTAGCTTTCTTTTCAAACCAGAGGTTCTAAGTTTAAAGCAAACAGCAGTCAGCCAAGTTGACTTCTTTGTTGATGAATGAATCACTTCCCATGAGGCATCCCGAAGTGATTTATAGTACAGTACAATGAAAATATGTATGGAACAGTTGCACATATACAGTGAAAACCTTTTAACACTCTTATGGAACTCACTGTTGCTTTAAATCAGGGTAGTTAGTTTGAATGCAAGCATAGGTAAAGGTAAAGGGACCCCTGACCATTAGGTCCAGTCGTGACCAACTCTGGGGTTGTGCGCTCATCTCGCATTATTGGCCAAGGGAGCCGGCGTACAGCTTCCAGGTCATGTGGCCAGCATGACAAAATCGCTTCTGGCAAACCAGAGCAGCACATGGAAACGCCGTTTACCTTCCCACTGTAGCGGTTCCTATTTATCTACTTGCATTTTGACGTGCTTTCGAACTGCTAGGTGGGCAGGAGCTGGGACCAAGCAATGGGAGCTCACCCCGTCACAGGGATTCGAACCGCCGACCTTCTGATCAGCAAGCCCCAGGCTCAGTGGTTTAACCACAGTGCCACCTGGGTCCCCAGTGAATGCAAGCATAACCTAGCCCTAAATTGTGACCCTTTAGAAGTGAAACTAAACTCTGATTAACTCCTCCTTTTTGGCCATTTGGTACAGGTGGCTGGCAGCGCGCAAGTCTGACATTTGAATCAGGATCATCCGCTGAACCACTGTTTTGAGTTACATGCAAACGTGGCCAGTGCATCTTTTCCTAACAAGTGGAAGTATGAGCATAAGGATTTATATTAGCTTGCTTTCAGAATGGTAGTTGTTCTAGGGTGATGGTTGTAACATTGGCTCAAGGTCTGGTTGCAGGTCAATCTTGGACCTCCGTCCTCTAAACAACATGAACTCAAATTGTACAAAATGTAACTGGGAAATCCTGCAGTGCAGACACAGCCTAGATGTCTGCATTGGCTATGAATGCAAAATTGGGTGGTCTCTTTCCCACACGAAAGGTCTCTGCCGTGCGTAACTATCAGAGCCTGAATCCAAAATCCAATGCTACCCCTTTGCCAAAGTGTACAGCCAGATTTATAGGTAGAGTGCTTCCCATTAAACGGAAAGTTGCGAAACATAGCTAGAGCAAATACAGAAACCCTTAAAAACAAAGAGCAAACAAAACACATCAGCATTTAACCGACTCCAGTCATGTGACAAGCTCACCACACTACAAGCACTGAAAGGGGCACTAGTTTAAACAGACGAAAGGTGACTTTGGCAGTTAAAGCACATGAAGGATACCAGCCTCCAAAGGCCTGAATCCAATTCCAACTGTGCCATAAACTCCCAGAGTGACCTTGGGCATATCCTTGTGCCTTTCTAGGGGCCTCCATTCCTGCCTTAATCTTTACTTTCATTAAACACAGCCAGACCCTTTAACCTTTCCTCACACATCATATATACCCATTAATATCCCCCTCAGTCATTCCTGTTGATAAATTCATTTCCTCCTCTGCCCACATTTCTTACCCACAATCCATAGATATACGTAAGGTTCTCAGGCACTCAGAAACAGAGGGGAAAGAATCAGAATCTGTTTTCATTTTAATTTTTTTTAAAGACAGGCTGAGTTGGGAAGGAAATGTAAATAATGGATGTGATTTATTCAGAGTACACAACCAGGAACAACAGGCTGAGGGGGAAGTGTTCTGTCAGACATTTCCTACTGATGGTATCAAGTATGGTCTATTGGACAGCATGATGGATTTCAGGGCTGCCATACGTCTGGAATTTCCCAGGCATCCCCAGAATACTGCAGCTGGAAGCAGTGTCCTAGTGGAGAGACATGTTTTGTTGCAGCTGAGGCAGAAGGTGGCGTCCGGTTGTGCTGATGCAGATGCACCTTTGTAATATTTTATTTAAATTGTCTATTGTTGCTTCTGTTTTCTGTACACCACCTAGAGATATTTTTAAATATATTAAGCAGTACACAAATTAAAGAATCAAAATTATCAAATCAATCCTCTCCCTCACACCTGGCAGCAGGCATTACATCAGAAGAGAAAATGGGAAGCAACTTTTGGCTAGTTCTTTCCAGTTTTCACTGCAGCTGAGTTTTTCAGAACAGGTGCCTCTGTTGTTTTTCCTTCTCCTCAGTCCCTCTTCCTTTTGTGTTGTGCCTTTTAGATTCTAAATCTGAGGGTAAGGACTGTCTGATATTTGTAAGCCGCTGTGAGAGTTGTGGTTTTTGTTTTTGGCTGAAGGATGAAGATTGCTATATATCAATCAAAGCTTCAGGTTCTCCAGTTCCAATCCCTAAAAGGCTTTGAAAGTAAGCACTAGTACCTCACACTGTGCCCAGAAACTGACTAAGCCCTAGCAAAATGCCATTCTACTTTGCCTGGTCCCAGTTAGAAGTTGAGCAAGTGTCATGATATTACATAATGCCCACACATCTATTGTTTTCTTTTGCACATCACCTGCATTGTATATTTTGTTGGCTGTGTCACATGGAAACTTACAACCAAAAGAAGTTCTCACTATACCAAAACAAAGAGTACGGTTCATAAAATATGCACTCAGGGCTAGGATCCTAAGCCACTTATGTGGAAGTGCATTCCACTGAAATCGATGCGACTTATTTCAGCATAATATTTTCTAAGGCTGGGGAGGCAGGTATAAATCAAAGCATGAATAATGGATAGATGATGAAAACCTAACACAGCAATTGACATAAAAATGCATTAAGTTAATGGACTGTTTGGGCCTGGAGGCGTTCAGTGAGGTTTGCCTTAATTCTTCATTGAAGTGTTTTACTTTACTCTCCCCCCCCTTTTGTTAAATTAGCTTTGGTTCACAGCCCTACCCAAAGTACCTGTATGTGATTTGACTTGGGGGGGTACAGCATAGGTTGCAGTCCCCAGAGATGCTTTGAAAATGGCTTTACCATGGCGTGTAAGCCCCATTCTGGCTTTAACGCCATATGATGGCACCAATCTATACGTTCAGTGCTTGCAACAAGCGTGACTTGCCACACAAAACTCATTTTGGGTGATAAGTCCCTTGGCAATCGCAAGGTATGCTCTGAGTCTGGCAGATATATTCCAAGATCCATACATTCTACCTATCTGTGAGTGGTCAACTCCTAAATTATGCCTGCTCTCATCAACCCCTGTGGATCAAAACCCCTTTGGAGGTTTATGTATACAGTATACCCATTAAAGCCTGTGTTAAAATAAGCAAAGCTTGCTTACACAGGATTTGTCTGATGCAGTAAGTTTAAGCAGGGCAGTCTCGAGCAGGTCGCACGCCCTGGTGCTGAGGGGCGGAGATCGCTCCAGCGCCCCCGCCCTCGCAGGGCGCAGCATGGTTTCCGTGCGGCTTTGCCACGCAACGCCCTGCCTACCAGCCCAGCGCCCTGGCGCACCGCGCCACCGGGGGTCTACCTAGAGCCGGCCCTGAGTTTAAGGAAATGATTTATACGGAGTAGAATTTTGCATTGTTATGTTACCACCTAGGGACATGGCTGGCTAGGGTTGTATCCTGGTCATCCAGAAGGTAACACCAGGACATTGGGTTTCTTATGCCTTAGTTGTGAACCAACTGTGCTAGCCACAGTGTTAAAAGAAAAACATGCTGGGAAACTCCCTTGCTGAACAACAACTTGCACCTAAGGCTATCAAGGGCTTCCAACCAGGATTGCTATGTAGTACCTCCCATATCAGAAACAGGAGGTTTCTGAATAGAAGTTGCTGGAGATCATGAGCAGGAGAATGCTGCTGTGTTCATGCCCTGCTTTGGACTTCCTGTAGGCATCCGGTCGGTCATTGTAAAACAGACTGCTGGACTAGCTGGGCCCTTGGTATAATCCAGTAGGGCTCTTATGTTCACTGAGGTTTCCTACACAGTATCACAAAGGCAACCCAGAAGCTCGTGCAAAAGAAAAATTGTTAAATCAAATCCAAGATCTTTGCAAGATCTTTACCTCTTCAGCTAATTAGTCAAAGGTGGTAGAGGCATACAACACTTCGTATTAGTTCACGAATGTTTATTTTGTTACCACCTCTGGGCAAACAGTTTTCTGGGGATTTGGGCATAATGCAAAAACCTGCCAAGCCTGTTTGTACCATGAGAAGTGATCCCTCTGTTGAAGGACCTTAACTCTCTGAAAAAGATGTTGTTTGTCCCTACCTAAAATAAGAAGGATGAGTTCTGTAAGAGGCCAACTATCATGTCCAAAGAGTGCTTTGCAAAAATTGCACAAAACCCCTAGCTATTCATAAAACACGATATGAAAGTGTCCATATCATTTAAGAATGGAAAACATGCAAATGTTAGAAAATCGAATATGACATTATTGACTTTACCTCCCCCATGGGGCAGGTTTATGTGTCAAAAAAAAGAATTTAAATCTGTATCTTGCATTTGCTGTTGACATATGTGAAATAATCACCTAAGAGAGTCTGTGAAGAAAGAAGAATTTGTAAAAGTAGCAAAGGCCTAGCAGCCGAAGCTACAAATCAGACACTTCATAGTCAACATTTCCCCTGCATGAAATATACCATGTTTGCTGGAATATGCATAACTTACCAGTGCATAAAGGACACAAGGCTTTATTTTGTCAGTTATGCACTTGTCTGGGACTCACTCCAATTCCAGTTCCCCAAAAACTACACACCCAACAAAAATATATTGTACTGTGTTTACTACTGCACACACCTATCAGAGTACTAGACATCCATGAAGCAAAAATGGCATGTGTATACAGACCCCAAGAAAAGAATCAGTGGCCTTGCTTATATGATGCATTTGCATTGGATAACAGATGGATTCGTGATTTTAGAGGAGACGTTTTATTTTTTAACCAGCACTTAGACTTGGCAAGAGTAAAATTTGGGTAATTTGTTAAACAACAAGCAAAAGTTTAGAAAGGAAGCAAAAGTTAGCATGTGTGTGAGAGATGGATAGAGAGAAGGAGAGAGAGGAGGAGAGAAGCCAGAACATCCTTACTAACTTCCCTGCCAAATTTCCTCGGCATGTACACATTTCCATCTTCCAAATGCTGACACTTCCAGTGCATGATCTGCTCACAGGCTTGCAGCGCTTAAAACCATGTTTTTGAGATCATTGCCAACTTTGCATTCTGCAACTTATGCAACAGTTCCACCTTCAAATTCACAGCTGATAATGCTGAGAGGAACAATGGCAATATATACAGTGGAGATAACACTACCTGTGACTTCTAAAGCCCAAGATGAATGCTTAAATGGGAACAAGACTGTGCTTACCTCAGCTTCCTTAAGCATAATGCCAGGCTGTGTATACACCATACCTTTAAAGCACAAGACACACACACACCCCAAGGAATCCCGGTAAATGTCACTTAACCCTTATGCCTTATGAAGCATACTTTTCAAGTCTTGCACATCATGTGTGACCTGCAACAAAATGGTGCTGTTGTTCAGAGTTCCAGCCAGTCAGCTACACCTTCCTCCAAGATCCTAGAAGCTGAAAGGCTAACACACTCTGCCCTTGCTCTTCCATCCCCCCCCCCAGTCCACATTCTAGGGTTCCAGAAAATTACTGATCCTGGGGTGGGGGTGGAAATCCCCTTTGGGATTTTAAAAATGTTCTGTACTTCAACATACCACAGGGATCATGTTAGCATACTGATAGCTCCCTCCTCTTTCTCACTGGCCCACATTTTGGCTACGATACTGTCAGCAATCAGTCACTCAAGGTCACTGTTAGTGAGTAGGACAGTGGTGATGATGCTTCCCACCTGCATCCGCTGGGTGGTTCATTATATTTTTGTGTCAAAAGAAATAGAGAGAAAGGTGAGACAGGAGATTGAAATATCTGTGTCAGATTCGGAGCTTCTTTCTTGCACCAAATAGTGGGTGGGTGGGGGGACACTTTCATTGGTGTAGGAGCACCAGGGTTAAGTTCCCATGGATCATGGTACCAAACTTGATTGGGCAGCCCAACATCATATATAGGATCATATACATATGAACCAACAACGAGGCACTAGGTTTTAGCAGTAAAAAGACCTCTGGCAGTTGAGCACAATCCAGTATGTGACGTGGTTTCAGATACAGAGGGCAATATGCTTCACATCAAAGAGCCACACAGCGTGGATCCTGTCTCCAATCTAGAGTTCTAGGCAAAGTCCAGACCATTCTCAGAGCTCCTGCACAGCATTCAATAGAAGCAACAACTCTGTGCCCACCTTTCTTCGTAAGCACTGGGCTGCCTACTCTTTTAAGCAACAGAGGCGGGCCATGCTTGCGAGACAGTTTAGTGTGCATGCTGAACTTCATGCTAAACACACTCAAAGAACTGCTCACCAATCCACCATATATTCTTGGCTTGTTTCAGCAAGTCTCCTCACTGCAGGTGAAGATGCAAGGGCTACCCTGGAGCAGCAGAGCTTTGTCATCTTTCCTAACTCTTGCACGCGGAATACAACTGTTTTATCTATTTATATGGCTATAGTGATGCCTTTGGGAGCTGGGTAGATGTCATACCTAACAGAGCTGTACTCTTTAAATGCTTTCATATTTCTTTCCACTCATCTGATAAATTGTTTTTTTGAAAAAACAATCTCCTTGTAAAACACTGTGTGTTGTTTCTCCAGTCTAAAGCACCAAACTAGATGTTGCTTGTCTTTATGACAACAATATTTGCTCACAGACATATATGCACCTAATATGTGCTGTATGCCAAGTCATATATCACCTGACCCTGGGCCTTACCTCCGCACACAGTGGCATTCTGTTCTGTTTGCTTCCTGTAATTATGTCACTTTAAAAAATATACAACACAGCTAACCAATTCAAAAACATCAGAGACTGCCCTGGGCATCAACATGCAGGGCCTAATAGAGTTTTGGAGCACAAAAATACAATCATTAATCATTTTGCTATGATGTGGTGTTTTATTTGTTTTGTTACAACAAAACTTAAAATAACGAGTTTTTCAATATGATTTGTGGTTCATCCTATTTGTGCTGTTTATTCAAATGACTGAAATATTTAGCGCATTACACCTTTGAGTTAATCTTTATGTGAGTGCATATAATAAAAAAATACAGGAGCTTTACAATTCTAGTTACAGGTAGGTAGCCGTGTTGGTCTGAGTCGAAACAAAATAACAAAAATTCCTTCAGTAGCACCTTAAAGACCAACTAAAATAAAAACTTATTTGGTCTTTAAGGTGCTACTGAAGGAATTTTTTTACAATTCTAATGAGACTGTACAATCATAAATGGATTTTTCACATACATGGACTCATTCCCCATAGGACGAGTGCTTTGTTTGTGATGGTACTCAATGATATGGAGTAATCATCAGATTTTTTTCCCTTTTTTCTTTTTTGCTGCCCATGGCATCTATTTTGCACTGGCACTCATGGCACTTTTATCAAGATATGAGCACCAGAACATCATTTTTTACCACCACCACCCTGAATAAAGGCACTGCATATGACTATCACATTGCTATGTATTACTGATGTGCAATTTCATCAGAGAGAAAAGGATCAGTGATTCAGTGCATTGCCTTGGAAGGTTCTGGGGTGATGGGGTGACCATCAGCACTGAGAAGGGATAAGACATACTCAGGGAACTTGGTCATATGAAGGGAGGCTGGGGAGAATGCAGGATATGTGAGACCTTTATGAGCCAATTGGAATTGGTAAAAATATAACTGCAATTCAGTCTAAAACCTAATGTCTCTGGCATGAGATCTAAGTGAGCAGTTGATTTATTAATGAAATAAAACAGGCATTTCTGCATCACAGTTCAAATTCTGGTTTTGATGTCATTAAGCTAATACAGTACTCAAAATGGGACTTGTAGCCCAATGAATATGATTTGTTTGACTCTGGTTAAGTTGTAATAAACTTTCAAAACTGAACTATGCCACATCAAAACTGAGATGAAGACCATTTTGCATAACTGGGTCATGCAACAGCCACCGCATTATAAAGCAGGCCAATGGCCCACCCAGTCCAATACAGTGACCCATCAGAAGCCTATGAGAAACCCACAAGAACCTGAGCACAATGACACTCTTACCACCTTTGATTCCCAGAAACTGGTATTGAGAAGCATACTGCCTCCAACAATGGAAGTAGAGGATAGCCATCATGACTAGTAGACACTGTTAGCTTTATCCTCTATTAATTTCTCTTACCATCTTTTAATGCCACCCAAGTTGGTGGCTATCACTACCTCTTGTGGGAGTCAAACAAAACTACTGTATTTTAAAAAAATATTAACCTTTCATCACAGGGGAGCTGCTCCACACCCTTGGTCAATGTGCCTGCCCTTTACTGAACCTTGCTTCATTCTCCCTGGGCTAAGTTTGTGACCCCTTATTGGTTGGATTCTGCTAACCATCCTTATCTCCACTTTCACTAATGTCATCTCTGGTCCAGCAGTTTGGTTCATTGTGGCCATACTCCATCCTGGTCCAACACATCACTGGCTCCTTTGGAGAATATGATTGTATGATTCATGCTTCTCATTTGTGATCTGTTCTCATTCCCACCTTCAAACACCATGAGAGAAAGACTCAACAAGTCTTAATCTTTCTCCATAATTCCATCTCCACCTACTTATATATAGCTTACAAAGTAGGAGAGGACTAAAGACCCAGACCATCTTCACAAGGCATCCCATTCAACAATAGGAATAATCCCTCGAGGATCCTCCCCTTTGCAGTCCTGAATTAGTGTCAATATACATGTTACTGTTCTTATACAACAGATAGGTGTATAGCCCAATAGACTTAT